>NC_143020.1:12450850-12612933 GCF_055824585.1 Amblyomma mixtum
CCAAACTTGTACCAGTCCATAAATTAGGCGCAGTTTTCAACCCTGCAAATTACCGGCCTATATCCGCCGCTAGCACAGGTAAAATGCTTGACCATATCCTCCTGAAACTCATTACCGGGTTTGTAGAACCAAATGATATCCTTCATCCATACCAACATTGGTTCCGAAGCGGATTCTCTATATTCACGCAACTAATAGAGCGAATTCAAAACCTTGCCCAATTCACTTAACAAAACACGTTGTGGGGCTAGTGATGAAGCATGTTTTTTAGAAGATTTTTACAGCACTACAAAAATCTCTGCCTCTCCCGTAAACGAGAGTAGAGTAAGCATGAAATGTTTACGGGGGCCTAATGTCATCTCGGTGGGCACCCGAACCGCACCGTACAGGAAGGGAGGAACGCCACCACCCGTTCAGCGCGATGCCTTGCCATTTGAACGCAAGGTTTTAAGCATGAAATGCTTTTAGCCCCCGTTGTCGGCAGTATGGTGACGTCACGCCGAGACCGAGAGCCATCATCCGGGCACTGAAATCCACTCATCCGGGCATTGAAATCCACTCATCCGGGCATTGAAATCCACTCATCCGGGCATTGAAATCCACTCATACGGGCATTGAAATCCACTCATACGGGCACTGAATTCCAGTCATCCGGGCTCTGAAACGAGAACATCAGGGCACCGTACGAGACTTAACGAGATTTAACGAGACTCTGTAAGCCCTCCTACGCGACCAGCATGCAAGCGCCGGTTGGTCTCTAAAGGAGTCACAAAAAATAACTGCTGCCAGTGCCTTCTCAATGTTTATCAAGATATCAGTCGCTGTGCGTTTGATAATGCACGGAATTATAATTTTCGATTTCTAATAACGCGTGCAAAAAGCACATAAATGCCACGATACACTTCGTTGTCATACGTGATCTCTTAGGGGCTTCGCGCATCGAAGCAAAGCCGCGCAGGCGCATAGGGGCCCGGGGGAGAAGCGCTGCGTTCAAAGGGCAAGTTCAAAGGGCAAGGCATCGCGCCAAACGGGTGGTGGCGTTCCTCCCTTCCATTACGGTGCGGTTCGGGTGTCCACCGAGATAGCAGAGAATTACTGCGCCATTTCCTTTCCTCAAAAAACCTTGCGTTCGAATGGCAGGGCATCGCGCTGAACGGGTGGTGGCGTTCCTCCCTTCCGGTGCGGTTCGGGTGTCCAGCGAGATGACATTAGGCCCGTACACATTTCATGCTTACTCTACTCTCGGTTACGGGAGAGGCAGAGAATTTTTGAGGAAAGGAAATGGCGCAGTAATTCTCTGCCATCTTGGTGGACACCCAAACCGCACCGTAAAGGAACGGAGGAACGCCACCACCCGTTCGGCGCGATGCCTTGCCCTTTGAACGCAGCGCTTCTCCCCCGGGCCCCTGTGCGCCTGCGCGGCTTTGCTTCGATGCGCGAAGCCCCTAAGAGATCACGTATCACAACGAAGTGTAACGTGGCATTTATGTGCTTTTTGCACGCGTTATTAGAAATCGGAAATATAATTCCGTGCATTATCAAACCCACAGCTCCACTGATATCTTGATAAACATTGAGAAGGCACTGGCAGCAGTTATTTTTTGTCTCGTTTGGAGACCAACCGGCGCTTGAATGCCGGTCGCGTAGGAGGGCTTAGAGAGTCTCGTTAAATCTCGTGAAGTCTCGTACGGTGCCCGGATGTTCACGTTTCAGAGCCCGGATGACTGGAATTCAGTGCCTGGATGACTGGAATTCAGTGCCCGGATGAGTGGATTTCAGTGCCCGGATGACTGGAATTCAGTGCCCGGATGAGTGGATTTCAGTGCCCGGATGAGTGGATTTCAGTGCCCGGATGATGGCTCTCGGTCTCGGCGTGACGTCACCACACTGCCGACAACGGGAGCTAAATCATTTCATGCTTAAAATCTCTGCCTCTCCCGTAAACGAGAGTAGAGTAAGCATGAAATGTTTACGGGCCTAATGTCATCTCGGTGGATACCCGAACCGCACCGTACAGGAAGGGAGGAACGCCACCACCCGTTCAGCGCGATGCCTTGCCATTTGAACGCAAGGTTTTTTGAGGAAAGGAAATGGCGCAGTAATTCTCTGCCATCTCGATAGGTGGACACCCGAACCGCACCGTAAAGGAAGGGAGGAACGCCACCACCCGTTCGGCGCGATGCCTTGCCCTTTGAACGCAGCGCTTCTCCCCCGGATCACGTATGACAACGAAGTGTAACGTGGCATTTATGTGCTTTTTGCACGCCTTATTAGAAATCGGAAATTATAATTCCGTGCATTATCAAACCCACAGCTCCACTGATATCTTGATAAACATTGAGAAGGCACTGGCAGCAGTTATTTTTTGTCTCGTTTGGAGACCAACCGGTGCTTGCATGCCGGTCGCGTAGGAGGGCTTAGAGAGTCTCGTTAAATCTCGTTAAGTCTCGTACGGTGCCCGGATGTTCTCGTTTCAGAGCCCGGATGACTGGAATTCAGTGCCCGGATGAGTGGATTTCAGTGCCCGGATGAGTGGATTTCAGTGCCCGGATGAGTGGATTTCAGTGCCCGGATGACGGGAATTCAGTGCCCGGATGACGGGAATTCAGTGCCCGGATGAGTGAATTTCAGTGCCCGGATGAGTGGATTTCAGTGCCCGGATGATGGCTCTAGGTCTCGGCGTGATGTCACCACACTGCCGACAACGGGGGCTAAAAGCATTTCATGCTTAAAAACGAGGACACCGAAAGAAATAAGTACAGAGGACGGGCGCTGACTCTAACTTTAATGAAGCTGACACATTCAACATTTATACATAATGAAGGACCACAGCGCATGCAGTTGGGAAATTTCCAGTAGATTAGGGAGAGCAGACTGCATGCTATCGTCTATTTAAGAATCTGTATTCGCTGTATTCCAGGGAAACTGATGCTGACACACGTGTCGCACCTTTGTTTGGTGCGACACGTGTGTCAGCATCAGTTTCCATTTCCTTTGTTTGGTGACCCGAAAGACGCGGGTTCGATCCCGGCCGCGGCGGCTAGAATTTCTTTGGAGGAGAAATTCTAGAGGCCCGTGTACTGTGCGATGTCAGTGCACGTTAAAGAACCCCAGGTAGTCGAAATTTCCGGAGCCTTCCACTACGGCGTCTCTCATAGCCTTAGTCGCTTTGGGACGTTAAACCCCATAAACCAAACCAAACCAAACCTTTGTTTGGTAAAAAACGCTTCAGATAAATCGCGTGCTAATCCGTCCTTACTTCTGCTCAGAATTTTGATACGCTCAAGCCGTGGCTCGCAGTCTTTATCGTTCTCATCTTTGCAGGAGCGGCGTTGGGCGGGTAGATTTTCAAACGAGACGGAAACGTTACCAAAAGACCGTCAATGTTCCTTGGCACATTCGTTAACACAGTGGTCAGTCTACCCGACATGTACTTTGCCACATGAAATTTCCCACCTGTATGCGCTCTGAGCCTTCATTTTGTATAAATGTTGAATGTGTCAGCTTCATTAAAGTTAGTTCGAGTCAGTGCCCGTCCTCTGTACTTATTTCTTGCTGCGTCCTTGTTTTTGTAGCGGAAAAAAAATCCTTTAAGAAACCTTGCCCAAGCTCTCAGTAATCAGTCTGAAATAGATAAACTCTTTCTGGATTTATCAAATGCCTTCGACCGGGTATCCCACACTAAACTGATTCTCCAGCTGAACAGTACACTTGGATATGTACCGGTGACTTGCTGCATAAAAGAATACTTCTCCGACAGGAAGCAGTTCGTCTACACTGGTGTCCCTTCTTCCGATTCTGCTCCAGATGTTTTCGGTGCGCCTCAGGGTACTGTTCTTACCCCACTCCTTTTTTTGCTCTTTATAAATGATAACGCCAATGAAGTTGAGATTAAAGTCCGCCTGATTGCATATGACTGCATACTTAAAGGATACTGACCGATCAAATAAAACTTAACACATTGAAGAAGGCTGTGCAGTGGTGCAATCACTGCACATGTCAATCAATTTAGAAAAAAAAACGGTTTCAATGCCTGTAACAACAAAAAAAGAAAATTGGAATATTCTTATTTCCTAAACAATGCCCCGTTTCCAAGCGTGCCCGAGCATCGTTATCTGCGAGTCTAAATTTCTTCCTACGCTACCTGGTCAGCGCATTCGCAGCACGTAACAAGGAGAGCAATGCAGATTTTTCTCAGGAGAGCCTTGCAGCACTCGACCTCTGAAACTAAACGCCTTGCATACATCCCAATTATTCCGCCAATTCTGGAATATGCCAACATAGTCTGGTTTTCCCTAACAAGAAAATTCAGGGGGCACTTTGTCTAAAGTGTGTAGAGGCGAAAGCGTCTTCCTCACCACTTTGAGTGACTCTGGGGCACTGGTGACGTCACCAGTTTGTGACGTCACACCAGATTACTTACTAATTACGAAGTAATTACAAACTACTTATTATTTTACTAATTATTAAATAATTACAAATTACTAATCATTGGTAAATTACTGATTAATCCAATCAGGTGCTAATTTAAGACGCTTAAGCTTCACCTTTAGGAGTGTAACGCTACAGCGTGTTGTAGCGCAGCCAGAGGGTCCACGGATTACCGCCACCCGTTTGGCGCAATGCCTTGCCCTTTGAGCGGAACGGTTTTTGAGGAAAGGAAATGGCGCAGTAATTCTCTGTCATCTCGGTGGACACCTGAACCGCACCATACAGGAAGGGAGGAAGTCGGAGAGAAAGAGGAAAGAAGGGCCTTAATGAAGAAAATGAAAATTGTATTTCATCAAATGTTTAGGGGAATCCCCAAGATGGAGTAGATTTGTAATAAGGGGCTAATTACTCATTGGCATCCACCCAATTGGAGTTATTCATCAATTCGCTCTCGCCCTACCATAAACTTCCCGTCCTCGTTAGCGCAATTGGTAGAGCGACTGCTCCGGTGAAACGGTGGTCCTGGGTTCGAACCCCGGACCAGGACGAATTTTTCTTTAACTACGAAGTTTCAGAGAAAGCTGTATAGCTTTCCTTTGTAGCCGTATGGCTGCGCTCGGGTGGATGCCAATGAGTAATTACTCCCTTATTGAAAATTGCATTTGAGGAAAGGAAATTACGCAGTAACTGTCTCACATATCTCGGTGGACACCCGTCATAAGCATGACACCTCTGCTCACAAGCTTCGGCTGACAACCTTATGCCTACATCGATGAAACGTTAAAGGCTTTCGCTTTAAAAGAGATATTTACACGTTCCAAATGAGTCAGCGGAAAGCTGCTCATTTTATTTTATTTGTTACAAGCGTACCGATCTACCCACTGAGCATTCACAATGTGGAGGCCTTCATACTCTGGCTAGTCGAGCAAAATTTCAACGGTTAAAGTTTTTGTATCTATGTTTCCATAATAATTAAGCTCAATTACTCAGGTTCTATGAAATTTAAATCTACTCGTCAGACACGACAGATACACCCGAATAGATTGAAAGAACTTCTCTGCAAAAATAACTCCTTTTTTCTACACATACTTGCCGCAATCTGTACAGGAATGGAACGAATTGCATTCGTGAATTACTGCGCACACATCGTTTGATAAATTTGTTGAACTTGTCGAGAAGATATTCGTTTGTTTTGCTTTTTCTTGATGGTGATATGTCCAGTGGTGGCTAAGATTGTTGAGCTTTTTGAGAAAGCCCTCATTTGTTCTAGTTAGTGTGTTCAAAACCACTCAGTATTTTTTGTTCTCGCTGTATACAGAAGCCAGATTTATTCGTACAAAAGTGTCTGTTACTCTACCCACTCCTGTAATAACCCCGCTGGAGTTGGCAGTATACCAACATAAATAAATCTATGTTAAAATCTCCGCCAATTGTGACAGCATATCCACTGTCATTTGCAAATGACAAAAAGCTATCAATGAAGTTCCGGAAAGAAGAGAGGTTTCTAAGAAGACGACGATAAACAAGTGAGAATAGGTGTTTGCGTTCTTGGACGCAAAGGACATCATAATTATCGGTGATAGTACTATACTCGGAAACACATTGACAACCCGGAATTACTGTTTGAATTGAGACACCACCACCTCTGGATTCTTGACGATTTAAGCAGATATGATCGTAGCCCGGTAATAGGAGATATTATGAGTCACAAGTGTGCTACGTTTCTGTCAACATGATGGAATTGAAGTCGAAATTTTATGATTATGTTAACAAACAAAATATCAACTTGTTTCGGTTCAGCAGAGCGTGCATTCAAGTGTAGCAAGCTTAAGCACTTTGTAGTTTTTTTTCTCAATGCTTTTAACAAAGTTTTCAGGCATAATACTGCTTCCAGACATCACACGCACACACGGGTGCACACAATAGAAAGGTACCATGAATTGCCCTCTATATGCCGAGACAGTAGCGCAGATCTTATGTCACGTTCTCTTACAATAACTGGAACGACAGAGAAAGTTTCACTCTGCCGCGAATATAAGTTTCCACCCACACGAAGTTCAAGCCCTGTTCACGCTTGCGGATGAAAGGTTTTCCCAGAAGCCGCTTCATTAGACGGCACAAGTCCTCTTTGATGTACATACACGCGATTCGCCTTCCAGGCGAAGCAGCGAGCTTGTCTGTCTTTTCTTGCGAGTCTTTTCGAGAACTTCAGCTCGTTTTTCGAGGCGCCTGAATTGACCTAAATGTTCGTTTTGGCGTCATTTTAATTGATACTCTGCGACAGACGTCGAATTCGCAAGACGATATGCTTTCACCGATAGCGTGCCCGATGTTCTGAAATTTGCCAGAAAGGTTTTCGTTCGGTGTTTGCGGATCAGCCTTTATCTCAACATTTCGGTTTCTGAAGTTTCACTTTGACTTTAGAAGGTTAGTGTGACATTCATTTGTCTTTTTTCATGCTAAGAATTATATGTAGTAGTGTTTCATTGTCTTTTTGGATGACGTTGTTCACACTGAGAGTAGTTTGAAGAAATGGGTTGGCTTCATAAAAGGTTTTGGTGATGAAATTGATGCTTCTGTTAATTTCGTCTAGTTCGGTAGGTTAGTTTCTTTCGTCTGATCTCATGCTCCATTAGAATAACCTTTTAAGGGCTTTCTACTCAGATATCATTTCTCCTCTGAAATCATTACACAATTCCGAGATTTGCTTAGCCATAACACCAGGCAGCAGCAACAGCCGTATTATATGCACTTGGACCTGCGATAATACAGATCATTCACTAACCCGCAATGCGCAATAACAGGGCTCAGTATCCGGCGCGTAGCGCTATCACTGCTGCCATATGCCGTGTCGCCGAGATGCTCGTGGTTTATACTCTCTCGAGTAGTCGCGTGGCCAAGTTGTAGGCCGCACGTGGGCAGTTTTCTTGTTGGCAGGAAGTGGAGGTCAGGATGCATGCGTAGTCCGACGGGGCTGGCTGGCAGATGCGAAGGTAAATCTGCATTATGCACAAAAAGTACAGAGTCTCCTGTGTGTAGCGCTGTAACTGCTGCCAAATGACAGCATTAAGCAAAATCGTTGATTGTTACAGCGATAACAGAATTATTGATTATAGTCTATAGATTATACAAATCGTAATTGCTACAGCGCAATCTCAAAATATATGATAAAATTTGGTTCGTACACTGGTTTCCGCTGAAAAATACTTTTGTCCAGAATTACTGGCTATGGAGCTGCGAGAGCAAATGCGCTTAACGCAGCAAGTCCGCACGCTGTCACGACGCGGCTGGATATTTAGAAAAAGATCCCCTTCAAAACTGCGGCTTTTATTGAGGTACCATTAGCGGTTTCATTGTCGAGAAAAGGTGGCTTTGTCCGTGTCACGATAGAGGCCATTGGTTGAGAGGGTCCGAACGTAGTCGTGACTTCGGTGCAGTTTCATTGCTCGAGAGGATTGTGACGTAATCGAAAGACCATTGCAATGTTTCTCGTAAGATCTGTTCTGCCTAAAAGAAAAAAGGGGTCGAGCGAGAATCGAGTTCCTGCCCTTTAGGTCGCAAGCCTGGCACGCTACGTCTACACCTTCGAGGATGTTTTTTTTTTCTTTTAAACACGGTATTTCTTGCAGTGGAATAAGTTTATATGTCCATCCACTATTGGCAAATATTTTAGGAAACAAAATCCAAGACACCAAGCTTTGAAGCCTTGTGCGAGCGCCTCATCCCTCGTAGTAGGCAAAATGTCGTGTTGTTGTCATAGCAACGCGCATTTAAAAAATGGTGGCCTCATGGTCTCGCTGGCATGGGGTTGGTAGGAGAGACCGCAGTGCGATTGCGGTACGCAGACTCCTTTAAAATGACACTTCGCGTGTTTCACTCTTTTCCCTTCCCCAACTGAAGCTGGTTCATTATGTTTTAGTTCATTTTGACCCGCATTTGCCTACGCCAGTGGAAAACACTTGTCCCTATACTATTCTCTCTAAGCAACACAATCGCTGGTTGTATAAGGGCACACAAAAATATGCGGTTCATTTTTTTAACAAAATACACTACTAGGCAAGGACCGCAGTGTGCGTTTCGTTATTACTACGTAATCTCGGTGATAGTTTGAACATTTTGAGGCGTTTTATTGTTATTGTAGGCACTCGGGTAAATTTAGGTGAATTGATATGTTCTTCTATATATCTTTAAACATGGCACAGGTTAGCACATCTCCCATCACTTGGAAATGGCGGACGCACACACCACGCTCGTGGCATCATCACTCGGTATTCCTCCTTGAAAAAATTACATCTTTGGCTGCTGGGCAACAAGTGAAAGGGCACAGCCTTGCACCCTAGGGGGCCACGCGGCATTTCAAGTTGAGTGGCACTAACCCCTAGTGTATCGACCAGCCTAACGAAACAAGGCCAAAGCAGTAGAATCCGCAAAAACCTACCAGCCTATCAGCCAAAACAGTTTCTGTAAGTATTGTAGCAGCGCAAGATAAGGCAGAACAAGTTGCGAACAACAAAAAGGGGTAAGACTGACGAAAACGAAAGATGCCTGTGAATGTCTGTGCACAATGGGATAAGGCAACAAAAACAAGAAAAACCACATTCACACAACAAAGATCCCTTCACTAACCCCGAGAAGACTTTTCAGTGCTAAATAAAAGCCTAACTACATTAGATTTACAAACCGGTTCGCATGAGAATTGTGTCCCCCTATGATTCAAGGCCGATTTCCAGTGCAGCACAAAAAGGAACGCATTCGTCGTCTTCACTTATTAGCATATTAAAATTTAGAACCCTTGCATTTTCAATTCGACCAATATCCGCCAGAAAAGTTGCACCGACATCCACATATATGATGAATGTGTGCGTGATATCTCGCTGCTTAATGTTAGTCCGCCAGTATCACGTTGTGATTTACATGACATCTTTGTTAATACAAACAAAACGCGTGTTTCGATCTCGGTGGTTCTTTGAGAACAACTGCTACGCCAGTGATTATACCGGCCATGATTGGTAGCCAATTTCTGAGAGGCCTTTGGTTTGGTTTGGTTTAGCTTGTGGGATTAACGTCCCAAAGCAACTCAGGCTGTGATTGACGCCGTAGTGAAAGGGTCCGAAAATTTTGACCATCTGGGTTTCTTTAACATGCATTGACATCGCACAGCACATGTACCTCTAGAATTTCACCTCCATCGGAATTCGGCTGCCCCGGACGGGATCGAATCCACGTCTATCGGGACAGCAGCCGAGTGCCATATCCACTAAGCCAGCGCGGCGGCGATGAGTGATATTTGGGCTTTAAAGTTAACAATACGGGAAAAGCAGCACTACGCTTTCGAGCAATGACACAAAATTCGGCAGAGACACTCAAGACTACTTAAGTTTGAGTATGCTCAAGCATTACTGACCTTAGGTGCATTGTTTACGCGTGACACCTGTACACGCATTAAAGTTCTTTCAAACAAGTTTACGTGTATTACACCACTCGCAAAGCTGTAGGCCAAACGGTTGCATCACAGTTTTGATGCAAAAGTGTGGAAAGGCAAATAGTTGAACGTGCATATGTCATCTCTATGGAATCCTTTTCGCTAGTTAGGCTCCAACTTGATTAACTCATAAAGTTGTATGCAACGAGAACTCGTATGAGACCACCCGGAAAGCTGTACAACAAACAGTTGCGTAACAATTTTTGCATGAAAATTTCCAAAAGCATGCAGTTGAAGGGAGATAGCCTATGTCGTTGGCTCGATTCTCTCACTCAAGCTAGTCTAGAACTTGATTGGCGCATGTAAGCTTTCTGTAACGAGGAATAGTACGGCGCCAACCGGAACGCTGCACGACAAACGATTGCGTCACCGTTTTGATGCGAATGTTTGGGAAGGTATGCAATTGAAGGTGGTAGTGTCGCTGGTTCGAATCCTTGTCGCCTCCAACTTGACTAGCATAAGTAAGCGATACGCAACGAGGAATCATATGACACCGCCCGGAACACTGTATGGCCAACGGTTGCGTTATTTTTGGTACGAATGTCACTAGAAGAATGGCACCATACGGTGGTTGGCCACTGGGGACTATGCACGTATATAGGCGAACAACTCGTTTAGAATTGTCTGAAGTGGCGGTGCTTGGATCGCTGTATGTGTCATACGGCCGCTTGATGACGTCATGCTATTTTATTTTTGCCGTCGCTAACATTTTCTGCACCATCCCATAACATACACACAGGAACTCTCACCGCCGGCTTTCTCTTAAATAAAAGCATAAAGCTTCCTCTGGCTTTTTCTCTTCCTTTTCGTTCTTATCATCTTTTCTCCCTTCCTTCACTGCGCGGTTAATGTTTCCAACAAGAACTCAAACAGCTACTGCGCCATAAATTTCCTTTGCTTAAAACCAATATTTATCTTTAATTGATACACCTAATAACCAGCAATGATAATAGATATCTGAAGCCATATACGAAATCTCTACATCAAAGATCTCGAACCCAAATTATTTTTATAACAAGCAGGCTGATGTTTTCCTTATGCATTTATCGCCACACTTCAACTTGTAGCAGCGCTCGATAAGGTCGCGCCCTTCCGCCCTCATTCCTCTTCCAAAAATGCTAACTTTGGCGAAAATCCGTCGCTCGGCTACTGAGCCGGAGTTCCCGGGTTCGGGTTCGAAACGCAAAAGGCGCCCTTATGCTGCGCGATATCAGTGCATGTTAAAGATCCTCAAGTGGTCGAAATTAATCCGGAGCTCTGCACTATGGCACCTCTTCCTTTCTTCTTTCACTCCCTATTTTACCTCTTCCCTTACGGCGTGGTTGGGGTGTCCACCGAGATGTGACATACTGCGCTATTTCCTTTCCTCGAAAACCATTTCATCAATTGCCGAAAAGCCAAAGTTACGACAAGGTTGGCCCGCAGCAGTGGTTCAGTAGTTAGGGCACTCGTCTACCGAGCCGGAGTACCCGTTTTCCGACCCGACCACGGCGGCCGCGTTTCTGTGGAGGTGGAACACAAAAGGCGCCCGTGTGCTGTGCGATGCCAGTGCACGTTAAAGGTCCCTAGATGGTCGAAATTATACCGGAGACCTCCACTACGGCACCTCTTTCTCTCTTTCTTCTTTCACTCCTACGTTCCTCCCTTCCCTTACGGCGCGGCTCAGGTGTCCACTGAGATATGTGACACAGATACTGCTCCATTTCCTTTCCTCAGAAACCAGTTTAGCAACTTACCAATTTTACGACAATGTTGCAGCACGTATGCTGCGTTAGTAAATTCTAAGGCACCTTGCTGTTCGCTCAGCCAGTTATTGCTGCAGCGGTGTGACCGGCCGATGCAAGTCTATCCGTGTGTTAGACGATATTAACCTCATGCGCAGGACGTCTGAAAGAGTTCTTATGCTATTTTGTACATACGCTGGTTTTTTAACCACCCTCGCGATACTAGACCCTATGCTCAAGAGTGTGGGTGGAACTGAAAACTAAATGTTTGCACCGTGCTTCACGCCTACTTCCTAATTCTGTGGGCCATCTTGTGCACATAATGCTTAACTTCAGATTTGGTTCACTTGCCGCCGAGAGCACGAACCTACTTTCAAATGTCCTTTATCTTCTGAAGCAAGAATTTAGGCACTGTATATAAAAAAACAGTCCAAGGAAACCCGCAGCTTTAAAAAGGTTGCATTGCTTATCAAAACTATTTACTGCTGATTGCGTGGAAGCAACTGCTTCGTTAGAGTTTTCGAAAATTGTTCATTGCAATTCCTCTTTCAAGATCTTTGAGCCTGCAAGCCGCGAGTACAACAACGCTGTCTTTCCTCTTGGTAAAAAAAAAAAAACTCAACCCCAAATTACCGCTGTCATTGAGCGTTAGTGGAAAATGTGGAGCCCGGATGTAGCGGTCACTCGAAATTTCATGGTTGAAGTTGTGAGTGTGCGACAAAGCCTCCAAAATTCAAAACATCGTTGTAAGTGCTTTTCACAGAAGAGGAGTGATTAAGTAAAAGGTTTCAAATTATAAAAAAAATTGACTTCTAGTTTTTATGTACGTAGGTAGCGTTCATGAAATAACAATATTATATTTGCTTCCGTAGAGCAGCGTCGCTCAATCTCAAGTTACAAATTGGTAACTGTCGTAGAAACACCTTTCTTTTGGGCCTCTGATCTTGCACGGGGGGGGGGGGGGGGGGGCGGGGACATGAATTGGTTTAAGTAAAGGAAACACACCGCACCTGTCTCACGTCCAGTAGACATCTCAAGAGTGATGTCAGGGAGGAATATTGTACTCTGTGAAAAAAAATGGTTGTGGCTTAGCTTGGTTAAGCCCGGTAATTGCGAAAGCTATATCCGTAGCTACGACATGCTTCATCTGGTAGTGCAGCTGGTGGTGGTGCTTGTGGTTAGACTTGTGGTGATGCATCGGTTATACAGTGATTCAATCTGGAAACGGAATGGTGTTTTAATTAAAGGTGTTACCTGGTTATTATATGTACAACTAGTAGCGAGGCGAGAAGTGCTGTGGCTGCAATGATGTACTTGGTTGCTGGTGAGGTTAATGCAGAGTGCGCAACTGCTGCTCCGGCACCGGCTGCAACGGCATTACAGAAGTACAGAAGAAGTACGAGCTGCATACTGGGCACGCCGCTTAGAAAGTATTTGTTCACGCTCTTCTTCGGTCTCCGTAGCTCGCTGTTGCTTCCTCTTTGCATTCTGCCGAGCGGCTTTCGCAGTAGGCGGCATTGCAACGTCTGGCCGCCGGCGCGCTGCGCGCCCGGTTTTGCGGCAGATGGCATGACGTCAGACCGCTAAGAGCGCCTCGCGCGGCAGGAGCGGGAGTTAGGCCGCGCTTGGTAGCTGCGGCCTCGCTACGCGACGCGCAAGTTAGAGCCCCGCTCTTGCAGCTGTGACGTCAGACCGCTAAGCGCGCCGCGCATGGCAGGAGCAGGAGTTGCGCTTGGTAGCTGCGGCCTCGCTACGCGACGGCGCGAGTTGGGCTGCTGGTTTTTGGGGCAGATGGCATGACGCCACAGCAGGGGGTCATGCTAAAGGTCATTGGTAGCTACCGGCCTCGCTACGCGACGGGCTCAAAGTGCGACTAGTATTGCTTTCGCAATAAAAATCAGAGTGACTGCTATAACAGAAGGTGCGTACTTAGTATCCACTACCCAAGGTTCCTCATCGGTGCTAGTTACTTCAGTGGAAAATGACAGTGAAAGTTCTCTTTGAGAAATAAATAACGGAGCAACTCTGTCTTCTTGATGGGCCGTTGAACCGCACCGTTAGGGAAAGAATGAAGCAGGAAGCGAAAGAAGGAAGAGAGAAAGGTTAAGTTTTGTGTAGGGACCGCGATAAAGTTTGGCCACCAGTGGTTCCTTAACGTGTGTCCACACACACTACACGGGCGGATTTTACAATTCGGCTTGACTGAAGCGTGCCTTCGTGGTAGAAATGAAATCTGAGTCCTCCGGCTCAGCAGCCGAGTGCCCCGATCGCAGACACTGCGTCTACTGACGGCTGGCGAGGGGCGCCACGCGGTTGTTTGCAATTGAAAGCGACTCGGTGGAGGAAGTCACGGTGGTGGAAGTGGCCGGCTCCTTAAAAGAGAACAAAGTGAAGAACTATGCGGTTGTTTCGTATTTTACTTTTAGTACGGTCCGGTCATTTCCCATTACATTGTTTCTAAATTTCAAGGGCAGATTTACTGATTGTGGGGCAAGAGATTTGCTCACAGGAACTGCAATTAGTTTGCATGGTTAGGTTTGTCGAAGGGTCACATCTCATACGATAAAAACGCAAGCATACGGTATAGCAACTGAAGAAGCAAAAATGACACCTGAACTTAAAAAAGCATTTTTTGCACGTCCATGCATGTTCAAGTGCTGTCACTTGAAAGCATACACAAGATCGTTCGAGTCGCGCGAGGAAATCGCAGAAGGCGACGGAGCAATGGCTGAACAATATACGGACATAATTTTCGTCGCACACACTATGTGCAAGATGACGGTATAGAATGTATTTTCGCATGAAGACTCGTGAAATCCACCCTTCGTTACAGAATAAAAATGTATGAACAGATTAGCACTGCCGCATTGTAGGCACAAGCCACACGCCAGTTTCGAGGTTTGTTTGTCAGAGAGCATTTGTTTACTTTTCTATTTGAATTTTTTATCTACGCCATGGTAAACGCTAGCTATCACTGATGTTTGCACTGTTTCTAACAGCCACCAAAACCAATTGTTTTTCGCATTAAAAATAAAGGCGCTTGTAAAATATTCGGTGGTGGCCCTATTTCGACTGAGACGAAGGGCAAACCACCGAATTCGAAACCAGTTGCACGCGGCTGCAAGTATTGCCTGTAAATCTGGCAGCAATTCTGGCCTGAAACAAAGTGATAAAGACGCGAACCGCTGCTTTGATAACATGCAGACCCACATATTTGCGGCAAAGCCCTTGCATGACATTATTTGCTCCGAATATAATCTTCTATCAAAATCTTTGCATGACATTAATTGCTGTGTATCCTGGCGTGTTTATTTAATAAGAACAGCCGGGAATGTATTGCGTTTAAGGCATTTAATTGTGCGCGGAACAGATTTTCAGTAGTGGCTCTGAGTACGATAAGCGTGAATTGAAATGCGAAGCGCGGAAAGCCCGGCCAAAGATCCCACTTACGCATCAGCTTGGCGACAGGAAACACTGGCGCGCCCATCCGGTTTGCTGTTTGCTGCATCCACCCCATCCGCCCATCCGGTTTGCTGCATCCGGTTCTGTTTTATTTGACGTTCTTGCTCGCGTTTCGCCATTAGAGCGCCACAGTCACTCTTTCAACGCAAGGAAACTTGCGCAGCGCGGTTCCACTGGCGGCAGTGGCTCTGGCCCGCGTGGGAGAAGCGGGCGCTTTGAATTTGCTTCTGTCATCGACGTGTTATTGCCGTCTGTCTGTGATTGGAAGAAATGAACGTTGGCCGGTTCACGGGAATTAAGACAAGAGGTCCACGGCCGCCTGCAACGTTGCTACCGTCCGCATTATTTGTCCTTCCGAAGTCAAACGTGCGTGTAATACCTAAGGAAAAGTGGACTTTTTTCCACCTGCAATTCTTTCACCCTTTCTCAACTTATGCACCATGGCACACTTATCGAATTAAAAAAATTGGTTCTTTCTCGGTGCGCTATTGAAAAAAACGAAATATTTTATTCAGGATAACTATATGGATGCGCGAAACCTCGGCATCGGGCATACAAGAGATACTCAGGGAGGCGCCGTCAAGGGGTCGGTCCGGTGAGGAAAAAGCAGCTGTCTGACAAAGAGTCAGCACTTCGTGAAATCGCCTCTAGCGGCGACCACCGCTGCCAGTTGCCGAGGGATACACTCTTACAGCCGGGCCCCAAAGTCCGAAGTCCATAATCGGTCCCACTCCTCTTGCACAGCGGCCCACAAAGCATCCTGGTAGCCAGCCTGAAGTACCGCCGCGAAAGGGCCTTCTCCATAGAGCCCCACACATTCTCCATTATATTTATGTCAGCGCCTTGTGGAAGCCACTTCAGCAACGTAATTCCCAGAGTTTCCAGCAGACAGGTAACTGACTTGGCCGTCTGTATGGGGTCGCGGTCCTGTTGAATAGTGTACAGCTCGTCGGGAAATGGGCCGTCCAGGGCGCAGGGCACCACGACGCTATGGATGACGTCGCTAAGCTGCGGCATCAGTTTCCGTGCAGGCGAATCAACGGTCCAAGGCTGTCCGTGCACACCGCTCCGCATACACTGACGGAGCAGCGGCCGTTGCTTGCAACGTGATAGAACTTCTTGGGCTACAGCTTGTACCGAGGAAAGTAACCGAAGATTTCTTGGCTATGATATAAATTTGCAATCACCAGACACGGCTAAAGTGCCTAAACAAAAACGCAGCGCAAAGAGTACACAGATAAGGATCAAATATCGATAGGTCCCAGAATATAACACAAACTTCTTTCCGCGTAGCAATTGTAAACATGACGGCTATTGCATTGAAGCAATTCTACCCAACATTTGGCAGAGTCTGCATGCTCATATGGCATAAAACACACACCTGGTGTTTACAGCTCTCCAAATTCACTTACGCGTGTTGAAAAAGTTGAATCGTCAGGGAACATCACGCAGCCCCAGTCCTCCACCGTCCATAATGAGTTGTCTTGCGCAAATGCAAGTCTTGCATTTCTGTTTACCTCTGAGACCGCCTGCTTCTGCTACGCTACTCGGCTTCGCAGAGTAGCCTCGTGCAGGCGACGTCGAATAGTAGACGTACTGACACCCAGCTGGAAAGTGCCCTTTATCTCCCGAGCACTAGTATTTGGTGTGTCGGCTGCAGAGGCGAAAATAAGCTCGTCTTGTTCCTTGTTTGTCACCCGCTGTCTGTGCCCACTGGGCAAGTTAGTGAGCCGTCCCTCATGCCGGCATGCCTTGCAGATTCTGTTAATTGTCGACAGTGGTCGACCTATTTCCTTTCCAGTGCACGTTGTTGCACACAATGGAGGTAAAGGGAAACGATTCGCTGTCTATCTTCCGTGCGGACGCTTGGCATTGTCGCTTTCAAATGACTCGTCGAAGATCGGTTCCCATTTTATTACGGTCATCCCGGCGGCAGTAAAGCTATTCTCACTAACAGAACAGGATCGGTAGCTGGGTGGGCGAGCTGGTTCTCTTCAGTCATCGTGGGATTCATAGCGCTTGCAGACGAAGGTAAGAAATCGAGAACGGCGCACAGAGCATAATGCATGTCGCTATCGACTTCGTTCACTACTCGGCTAGCTTTGTGGATTTCATAATCCCTCACCAAAAGACAGAAGGGATTCAGAACCGCGACCATAACCCGACCAGTTCTTATTTTTCGCTTAGCAGCCAGACGCTGATAACAAGACGATGATGGAAGCGAACTTATAGCGCTGCAGACAAGCGAGCCAAGAACACTCGCTTCGCTGAACAACGCGGGCCAGAGCCGCTGCCGCCAACGGAACCGCGCTGCGCAAGTTTCCATGCGTTGAAAGAATGATTGTGGCGCTCCAGAGGCGAAGCGCGAAAAACATCGTCGAAGAAAACAGAAGCAAAAGTATCGCAAACTGGATGGGGCGCCTGTGTTTCCTGTCGGCAGGCTCATGAGTAAGTGGGATCTTTGGCCGGGCTTTCCGCGGTTCGGATTTCATTTGACGCTGATAGTACTATCGGGGACAAAAGTGGTATACTCCAAGCGGCGGGAGTGTGAGCAACGGATGGATGGATGGATGGATAGGAGCGCCCCCTTTGAAACGGGGTGGTGGCAATTGCCACCATGCTCAGCTTTTCTTTATTTATTATTTTTTTTGTTTACTGTGTTGGCAATTCTCATTAAGATTCTCCATCAACTTTGCCTACGGTTTCCTACTATTCTAACCTTATGCCACATCTCTGCTTTTCAGCCACCAATCCTCCAATCGCTTTTTGCTGACTTCCACTGCAGATTTATTTACATGACCATTGTTATCTTTAAACCCTAGGACCTCAGAAAGAGTGACTGTGCCTGCATCGACATCCGGATGGATACCATCACATTTGATTATGAGGTGTTCAATTGTTTCCACAGATCTACCACACACTGCACATGTGTCATCTTCTTCGTTAAATTTCTTTTTGTAGCTGCGCGTTCTAAGACACCCTGATCTAGCTTCAAAAAGTAGGGCACTGCCTCTTGAGTTATCATAGAAAAATTCTTTCCTGATCTGCCTTTTCCAGAATCGATATAGTTCTACACTATGTTTCTTTTCCATTGAATTCATCCAATTTTTAACTTCCGCGTTTTTAACCTGTCGTTTAATGCTCTTTCTTTCTCCGTCCTCATGACCGGCATACTTACTGGTTAGTTTTCTAGTTCTTTTCCGCCACTGTGAGTCAACGTTCTTTCTGTATAAATATTTAAATACCTTAGCTGCCCATCTGTTATCGTCCAATTTCCTCAGGCGTTCTTCATATAGTATTTTACTCTTAGCTTCCCGTGCCTCGAACGATGCCCAGCCCATATCCCCTTGTACTGCCTCGTTTGTGGTTTTGCCGTGGGCACCTAGTGCTAATCTTCCAACAGCTCTCTGATTTACGTCTAATCTCGACTGAACTTCTGCCCTTAAGCACAGAACCGCATTGCCGAAAGTAAGTCCCGGCACCATTATTCCTTTCCAAATACCTCTTAGTACTTCATATTTGTTATACCCCCATAATGCCCTATGTTTCATTATCCCGGCGTCTCTTCGTCCTTTTGCCCTAAGAGCCTGTTCATGCTTTTCCGTGTATATCTGCCCTTCGTTTAGCCATATCCCGAGGTATTTGTATTCGGCCACTTTGGGTATTTCGTGGCCTTGTATTGTAAGCACCTGATCAGTTGTATCGTTAAAAATCATCACACCTGATTTAGTTGCGCTAAAACTGAATCCTAGAGCGTCTCCTTCGTCTCCACAGCAATTAACCAAAGTTTGTAAATCTTCCTGGCTATCTGCTAACAGTACAATATCGTCCGCATACATTAAACCCGGGAGTCGCTGCTCAACTACATTTCCGCCTAATCTGTACGATAGATTATAACCCAGATTACTTTCTTCTAGCCTTCTTTCCATATTTATCACGTAAAGCATGAACAGCAGCGGTGATAGAGGGCAACCTTGCCTTAATCCTTTGTGCACCCCTACAGTTGTGGTACTTTTTTTCCCTTCCCATGTAATTTCAACTTCATTATCTCGGTAGATTTCCTGTAGAAAATCAATTACCTCATCACCAATACCTAAATCTTTCAATATGCTCCACAGGAGTTCCCTGTTCACGTTATCGTATGCACCGCTTATGTCTAGAAAGGCTATAAACAGAGGTCTATTTTCCGCCTTAGCTATTTCTATGCATTGGGTAAGCACGAACAGGCTATCATCTAACCGCCTACCCCTTCTGAACCCATTCTGAAGTTCTCCGAGTATCCTATTCCCTTCTACCCATGACTGCATTTTTAATTTCACCGCCTGCATTGCCAGCCTGTACATAACAGATGTTATCGTAATCGGACGGAAGGATTTTATGTTCATCTTATCTCCTTTCCCTTTATAAATCAAATTCATTTTACTCTGTCTCCAGCTGTGCGGAATTTGCTGATTTGTTATGACTGCCTCCAATGCTTTTATCAGCGCGTCCTTGCTTCTTGGGCCAAGTTCATTAATCAGCTTAATTGGAATTTCGTCTATCCCTGCGGATGTGGTTTTAGGAATATTCGCTTCCGCCTTTTCCCAGTTAAGACTAGTCAGTTCTAAGCTGTTCTCTTTTGTGCTGTCCTGTGTTGCCGCCTCACTTGGGGAGATTACCCCATTGGCATCGCTAAAAGACGCAGCTATAAATGACGTCCCCGGACCAGGACGAATTTTTCTTTAACTACGAAGTTTCTGAGAAAGCTGTATAGCTTTCCTTTGTAGCCGTATGGCTGCGCTTGGGTGGATGCCAATGAGTAATTACTCCCTTATTACAAATCTACTCCACCTTGGGGGATTCCCCTAAACATTTGTAATGTAGTCCACAGCATCGTCTCCCTCCAAACATTTTCCCTCAGCATCTATAATCTGTTCCTGCTTTCTTTGATTTGTTTTTCCCAACCAGCTTATATGGTTCCAGAATTTTCTTGGCCCCCTTTATTTGCCTCGCGAACTTCAGCCAGCCATTTATCAGAGGACTGCTTTATTTTAGCCTGGACTAGGACCTGAACTTGCTGTTTCTTTTGTCGATAAGATTCCGATTTTTTTTCTATTTCCTCTACAGATAACTGCGCTCTCTTTGCTTCTCTGTGTTCCCTTGAAGCCACCCGTCGTTGTTCGATGGCCTCCTTAATTTCCAACGGAAAACTGCGCTGCAACGCCATCTACTGGTGGCATCTCGGGCCCAATAGCCAATCTGTGACCGTTATTATCAGCAGGTATCTCGCTTGGCTCGTTTCAACGTTTCAAAAATGCTCTGCTTCCACGGCAAGTTAGCCACACGCGCGCGGGCATTTGACCGCATCATGACGGTGCGCGCGCCGGCTCTCAAGCCTTGAACGCGTGTAAAGAAGAAGACGCAAAATGAAAAGAGGGCCACCAGATTCCTACTGCTGCGGCGCCGCTCGGCATTTTGGCGAGCAAAAGCAAGACACACTGAAATGAGTGAAGAGACATGCCTGCTGATAATAAAGGTCACAGATTGGCTGTCTGAGTCCGAGATGCCGCCTGCAGATGGCGTTTAAACGCAGTTTTCCGTTGCTCCGGCTCCCGCCACGTGGAGTATACAACTTTTGTTCCCAATAGTACCTATCTTACACAATTGATTCCAGCTCTCGGGGAGGCTTAATACACGCATTTTGTCTTCAAATGTGCAGATGTGTTATCCGTCGCAGCGAAGTTATAAAATAACTTAGCTCGCGCAATATCCAATACGTGAGTTCTTATTTTTGTTTTTCTCTATAGTTTCGGCAACAAATTTTGTCTGCTTTATTACACAGTGCTGAGAAAACCGATTAGAAGGTTGTGCCGGAATGTAGCAGCTGTGAGCAGAAGACCAGCTGCACAGCACTTGTTGCTGCATGTTGTGACATGCGGCGGAGATTTAGGAAATACACAAAAGCAACATTTTTAGGCTAGTATTTTGCACAAGCTGGGTTGAAGATATTATATATGCCCGAAAGCTGCTCTCGAAAAGTCGTCTGTGTGCTCTAAAGCCGCTTGAAACGAGTTATCTATATTTTTATAGCGCAATCCCACGCCACACGCAGCTCCCGTTTACGTAGAGCCATAGTCCTTCAATGCTTTTTTCTGGTCACGAAACTCCCGCCTCAGTTTCATATAGGGTCGGCGCTGGCCGCTAGAGGCGCCGCTGGGCACTGGAGGGCACCGAGCAGCGGCGCAGCCGCCTGCCCGCCCCAGCCGGCTTTGCATCACGCGAGGTATTTTCACCCGATTACTCGAAAATTTCAGCGACAGTCGGTTTAGCTTTCCTTCCAATCTAGTCTAACGAGAATATGACGAACTTTAATCAGGGAGGAAATGGGAAGGAAATGATGACGTAGCAACATACAGATACTTCTCTGAAGCAGACGATTTGTGTAGAACTGCGCAGCTTCTTGTTTATTCTCAAAATGACCCTGTTACATTTTTGAACGTGATGCAGCACACTAACGCCCTGTAGACGCGATAAAAAGCTAACGATATTGCCAGAAGAAAGCGATACGCGCTACAAAGACAGTTGCTTGTCTCCTGCCTTCGCATCGCTGTTATCGATCTCAAATCTTGAAGCGCGTAACCGCTAGCTTGCAGTTGGCGAAATACGAGCAGAAACATGACCGCAGTCCCCATTGAACACCTCCCAACTCTGGTCTCACAGCTCAAGCGTGAGTCCGCTTTCAAGACGCGTATACATAGCCGGTGCTTTTGAATTTATAAGGCAGCTTTCTTGTGAGAACTGGGGCCGCGCGATGCCCGTCCTGGCTCGAAAGTAAGCATATGACGGCTTGCTCAACGGGCTTCTTATTTTGCCCCTTTTTGTCGCAGTTTTAAGAGTAGCAAGCATGGCCGTGATGGCTTGATCAAAGAAAGACTCCGTGCTCACGGCTGCATATATGTGACACATAAGGAACGCGCGCTAAGTTTCATCGTGTGATTTTTGCTTTAATTCAGCTTATGCGTATGAAAGGGCTCTGTCATTCTTGGCTGTCGTGTATCTAAATCACTAAATCAGCATTCGTGGTCGTTGCAAACATGCGAGGCAATGAGTTTCAGCGCATTTGTTTCTTAATTCACGACAATTTTTTTTAACTTAATTCTTCTTGAACCGATTACAGCTGACACTATTGTCAGCTTGTCATTAGGAGCCTTGTCATTAGGAGAAACATGAGAACTGCAGCCTTAAAAATATATGCTCCTGTCACTAAATTCGGGACCCCCGCGGTATCCCCTCTGTTTTTCTGGCGCCGGTCGTCGGAATGGGCGGACGGCCTCACCGCGTCCTTCAGCGCTTGCGTCTCCTAAATGCCAAGGATGCAGTCACGCGGGGAATGACCGAATGCGGCTTATGAAATCTAACGTTCGACGAAAACTCGTCTGGTCGGGAAGAAGATTCATGGCTTCCGTATGGAAGCCGAAACGTCTTCGTCTTCATATTAAACAACAACCTTTTGGTCGGCGTTCCATCTATTGACTTCAATGCGGCTTATAAGGCGGTGTGAAAGTAATTTTGTGGACGGTGCACGTGAGGGTAAAAGATACGGCGGCAGTGTAAGCGCAGGGCCGGAAAGAGCATTTGGGCTAGTCGATGCGTGCAGACGGGAGCGTGCATCAGGCAAGGACGTGATCGGCTAGCGATCGGGACTACGATCAGAACCTACCACGTCAACCCTCGTTACCCCGAGGCCCCATGATAAGCCAACATCAGGCTCTGGTCCTCCAACGTCCTCGCCACTGAATCAGCCCCGCAACGACCTACCTTCCTTCGAATAGGAGATTGCCATCCCTGCAGATAAGCACTCGTTTCCCCTCTATACTGACCTCTCCTTTTTTCCCCTCCCTACATACCTCACTTTCAATTGTTTTACGAGCTAACGTCTTCAAGTCCTTATTGTAGCTGTCACTAGTTCTGTAGGCATTATTCTGATGTCTTATACTTCGAACCCTTACGTTTAACTCGTCTGTATTTGTTCAGTTGTGTATTCGTTAGCGCCCCATCTTCTTTGACTTGGGTTCATTTTTAAGCTGTTGTAACAGTGCATTGTTTGTAGCAGGCATCTGTTCTACTAACTGCCGTACATCTCATGCATACGGTCAGCGGCTCATCAGTCGTGGACCATATCTCTGACCTGTGTGTCTCAACCAAATTTTTCTTGCATGCTAAGAGGAACTGTTGGCAGTTCTCCCACCCGAAAATTCTATATGACTGGCACAGTAGGCGCATTGGCCTAATTAATTGGCAAATTCGTAGGTGTCAATTTACCACCGGCCAAACCTATTTTTAATGCTCCTCATAATGCAGTTCAAAAATTGTATTTTATTTGCAGTACTCACTCAATCAAAAAGCTATTATTAATTACAAACGTACATATTTTTGCACCATGGCATCCAATCTGCAAAAAAAAAATGGAATTATACACAGTAGGCATGAGAAAACTAAATATGAATAACTGATGAAAAGCAATAGCAAGTCGGTGTTAACAGACAGCCGTGTTTATATGTAACAAATCAGTGAGATGTAGTATTGCAACAGCGCGTGGCTATCCAGGGAAGCGATCGTCTTGTAGGAAACCTCATATATACAAAGCACAATAGAGCAATCGTCAAATCTGTCAGCTGACTCGTGTAAGCGAGCAGAGAAAAATAGAATGTCTTGATTGACAATGCAAATATAAAAGATGAAATTAAAAATAAAATAGTGGTACAATTAATATAGAGAATGAGAGTAATGTTCAATGCACTTACATAGAAAAAAAATTCATGCGAACATTAATGCCTTTATCGAGGCCAATATTGTGACAGGAATCCCTGACCATAACAATAAAAGCAGCCAAACAAGAATGAGGTGCAGGATGATTAGCAAGCAGTCTGCATTTGAACTCATTTCCCAAAACGAAGAGGACAGTTGGTGCTAGCACTTACTTATGAGATGAAAACTTTGAGGCTAACAAATGTTAAGATAAAATTAAGAACATTTCAATTAGCAGATTAGGAACATTTCAGTTAGCAGTGGAAATTGCGGCAATTACAAGACAAAACAAGGAGTTGCATGAACTGAAGAGCAAACACAACCTGATGTTTTATTTTACAATTCTGCCAGACGCCTTTTAGCGGCTCAAGCAGCAGTGGCCAAAGTACAAAGCGCTTATGCATACATGCGCATGTGTGATACACCTATACATCGAGCTGTGATGAACAATAAACAGATATAACAGCTTGCATTGGCAGCAAGGCATGTGAAAGTTCTACATGGTCTTGTGCGTTTGCCGAAGAACATAGGGGATTACCCTTTTGATGCACACAGCAAAAATGAATATTACGCACACAGCAGTCAAAAACAGAGGAATCAAGCTTAAGTCAAGAGGAGCAAATGAACATGTAATAGAGAGAGCAGACAACCCGTGTTTTGCAACAGAGTAGATATGAAGAAACATTTAGCAGAGTGCTGCAGAGAGTCAGGTGAACAGACAGGCTTTAGAACTGCCATAGTGTGGGCTCCAGCTCGCGCAGGACAAGCTTAACTGGAAGTCAGTCAGAAAGGCTTCCGTTGCGCAGAAAATGCAATTCAGTTGGCGAATGTGATGTGGCTTCTTTCAGTGTTCCATTTACGACGCCACCTTTCTGCCACCACC
Source organism: Amblyomma mixtum (assembly GCF_055824585.1). Taxonomy (NCBI): domain Eukaryota; kingdom Metazoa; phylum Arthropoda; class Arachnida; order Ixodida; family Ixodidae; genus Amblyomma; species Amblyomma mixtum. The sequence goes on from NC_143020.1 coordinate 12,475,620, forward strand.
TGCTGGACATATGGCACGCCCAGTTGCCCGCATCTGCTTATTCTTTTCTCTAGTGAAAAAATGCAAGCGTGTCCTCAGAAAAAAATGAACCACTTCTGCTGTCGTACTCACAAAGTGAGATGTACACCCAACAGCAGCTGAGGCCGTACGGCTGTCAAGCAGAACCTTCTCAACAATGTTCATGTACACATTAGTGCAAGCAATTCTATCCACTGTAAATGATTCGATGTGGTCTTCCACAATTTTGAGCAGGGTGATTAGCTGGTTTGAGGGAACTTGCAGATATCCCTTTGACTTTACAAGTATCAGTCCAAAAGCATTCTTTTGGGCAGTTTTCAGTGTTCCCACACAACTGGAGCAGCTGAGTGTCGAGAATTTTTTGGCAACGTAACCTGCGAGGTAGTCAAGTATACCCTCTTTTGGGGTGTTCTGGTGATGGGAAACTGTGGCTTCAGGTGTAAAGTCACCAGGCTCCAAAAGGATGTCATCCAGAAGAACAGCCAGAGAGTCAACCTGAAATTTACATTGAAAGTTTTTCATGATGGAGTGCCGATTACAGAAAAGGCCAAAAAATGATTACTACCATGCTTTCAAAATGGTGCTAATTTTACCGAAATGGTTAGCAAGATTAGTGTCTTTTGTGGATTGGCTTTGCACTCAATAACACTCTTATTTCAGTTGCACTTCCATCAGTAATGCAACTATTTGCATCCACAATCTAGTCAGCTACTGGACTGCATGGCACAATTTGAAGGCACTCAGAGCCTAACAGCGTGAGGATATATTATAGCTCATTCGTAGCAAAGAACAGAAAAGCCCTATTCTACACGCACAAGAAATACAAACTCGACAAAGTGGAAATTTTAAACAGCGGTATTTATAAGAGTGCAGTGCCCAGCTTATTTCTACATCCACAACAGGGCTACAAAATCATTGTGCTGAACAGTGTGGTGAGAGCCCAAGAACTGCATGTTCAGTATTAATGTGAAGTTTTTAAATATAGCACTGCTCACATGGTTAGCAGTAGAGCTCTCTTTGTTGAAGAGGTCTTGCAGCTTGAGAAGCAAGTGTGGTCTATCTCCACTGACTGATGCTCGCTTTGGTGGCTGGACTAAGTTGTTCACTGAGAGCATTCGATAAATGAACAAAAACTGCTGGACTGTTGGCTGCCCTCCATCACCAGCAACATGCCTCACTATGCCGAAGAATATCTGGAATAGAAATATTTTGTTATTACTGATAGTGCTCAAATCAAAAGTAAGGTAACTATCATATTTACCTCCAGCGGGTCTTGACCAAACTTTCCCACCAATACATAGCGAAACCCAGATGACAGGAGGCTTTCAACAAGTGAAAGAGTGCTGATAAGAGTTATTCGAAGAGCCTCACGTGTGGGCTTGCTGAGAAAGCACACCTGCCTCTGTTTTGGAAGCTCTTCTATGTACTTGCCGCAGCTATCAAGCCATGCAACATTCTCTTTCAAAATCTGCAAGATCAACATGTGTATGCTCAATAATAAAACAAGAGATCCATGCCCCACAAAAGATTGGCATACGTATATCTTACAGCAATGTGTTCAGCTTCATTGTACTGGACGTGCTCTGGCCTTCGAGAATTCAAAGCGTCAAAAAGGCTGTTCATTCTCCTAGTAAAATCTGATGTCGCTGTAGAATCATGCAGCTTCTTGCAGGCGTCATGCTTGCTATAAAATTCCATAGCTGTGGCAGTGGACGCACTGAACAGCTGAAAAGAAAAAAACACGTCCAGGTTACATATCCAGCATTGTTCAGAGACAAACAGTAGCGCGATATATTCATCCATAAACATGCGCATGAAGAATGTTTCACCTGAACCGTAAGTTTCACACTCATTTTCTGGAAGGCATTTGGGCGTACATGCGCTTTTGTGAGCTTTGCGACAGCACGGAGTCCAGCCTGTTGCTCCTCATACTCCAAAAGTTCTTCATAATGATAATGAAATACTTCTTGTCCTTGCGGTAGCTATGAAATGAGAAAAGAGTTCATGGTGAAAGAACATTCTGTGCATGTTGATACGGCATAAATAATAATGTTTCTCTTACCAGAAACTTACCAACTTTCTGCAAATTATTTCTGATGCACTTTATTATGTGGGGTGGATCAATTATGCAATGTACAGTCTTTGTCAAAAGTATAGAGCCCAGGGGGTTTGCTTCTAAGCCTCGCAGTGGTACTCCTGTAACAATCGTGGCAGCCCTACCCATTGGAGAAGGCAGGACCAAAAATCTTTTTACCTTCAGGAAATTTGGAGCGCTGGAGATACATTACGAACCACACAGTGTGGCTCAGAAGCAAACCCCATGGGCTCCAAACTTTTGGCAAAGGTTGTACATCCTTTGATGAGTCACAAGGGTGCTGAAATGATGTTGACGGGTGTTCCATTCCACCATTTATGCCTACAAGAAGCACATAAGTTTTATGAGAGAATCTGATTTTACAGTAATATTCAGCAAGCTGTCATACAAATGAAATTTATGTGATGCCTGATAATTACCCAGAGACCTCAAGGCAGATCGGTTGGTTGTTGAGTTGTCACATGTCACTGCATCAACAAGGGCACCAGAATTCGACAGGTGCACAATGCACTCCAGAAGTAGTTTTGCAATGACAGAGCCAGGAGCAGCAGTAGACGCACAGAATGTTCCAACTGTTTGGGACCATCCACCAAGGAAAGGCCGAAACAGAAACACCAACACATGGTCAGCATCTTTTTCTTGGTCCCCTGGCCTGGTGTGCTCCCCAAAGTTCACTTTCCCCAAGACTTTCATGTCAGACTCTCTAACATGTAGACTCTTTCGCACACTCATCTCGTCGAACATGAGTACACCTGCAAAAAAAAATGTGTTTATAGAAGCCTACCTGAGTAAGGCACATGCAGAGCATCAAATATGAAAAATAACGTCACACCTCGTCGTTCTCTCTCGGGGACTTCTTGGTTTCTCTTTCAGCAGAGTGAACAAGCTAGCATCTAACCCGAAGTCTGCCCTTAAGTTCTTCATATATGAGTAGAGGGTGCGTGGGTTGGGCAAAGGCAGAAACTCATTTTCATGAAGGAAGGTATAGGCAGCAGTTGACTTAATTTTCAACAGTAGGCGGTCATACAGCCATTCCTTCTTATACCTTGTGGGGAAAGGTTGAAGTGCGTTTGGCATTCATCATCATACTATCAAATGTATGTGCATTCAAGATGGAAATGCATTAAGGAAATCAAACAGAGAGACGAGACGCATGCCTATACCACGACATGTGCCCTTTACAAGTCACTATAACGAGCAGGTGCCCACCACCAAAATAAACTAGAGAATTTGATCATACGCAGAAAGGCTGCAAAATTATTTTGCATTCATAGGCATGCTCTTAACTCAGACATCTAGAAAATTTGCCCAGTGCACATTGCAATCACATGAAGGCAACCAGATAAGTGACGGTCAAACATGCCAATTAAACTCCACAATGCTTCAGTGCACGCCTTGAAGAAATTGTAGCATGTATGTTTGACCTGTGCATCATAGAATTGACTGCAAAGCATCAAAGCCTGTTGCTACATTGAGGGTTTTGCAAGCATGGTCGTAACACATGCCAGCACATGCACACAAGCCGTTGTGGGCTGGCAGTCAGAAAAGGAAACCACAGGACACAGGAAACTTGTCAGCATTCCTAAATTTTGCAAATATGTCGCCAAGAATTCATTATTTTCTTCAACTACAAACGCCATTCTTTGTGTATTCGAAACTGCATTCTACAAGGACAAAAAAGAGGCTAACAGGATGTGGACACGTGAATACGAACTAGTGCCTCAGTCTGCACCATCAGTTATTTAACAGAGTGCATGTATGTTCTGATGACATTCTCTGGTATGGTCTATAATGAACGTAGTTATCAAATACGAAAGATGGCGTTTTACACTGAAAGAAGATACATTTCCCTAGCTCGACTGAAATCTTACAGGTCGCAGATTAATAGATTACAGATTACGCATATTATTCCTCCTATGACCAAATAGTAATACAGTCTAGTAAAAAGCAGGAGACTCCTTCGGTATTTAACGCGCAATGCACATTTGACACTTACCGCACAGCTCTCGCAGACTTTGCGTTTGCCTTCATCACGCTCTGATGAAATACCAGCCTTCCGCGCTCCGAGAGCTTGCCAACGTTCTGGTGAAGCCTCTGGAGCTTTTTAGCCTCAACTTTCAACGTCGCCACCTTTTTCTGGCTGTGCTCAAGCTGCTGCTTTGCGGCACGAAGCTGGCGCTTCAATGACTGCACTTCAACGCAAGTTATACAGCCGACGACTTGATCCGTTTGGCAGGCTGCGTCCGCGGTCCGGTCCCGACCGCTGTCGCTCGTCGAAAGTGCTAGCGCTGCAAAAAGATTAAAATACTGCTTAAAACTAATCCTCCCGAACTCGTGCCAGGAAGCCACGGATTTTTAGACACAATAAGCGAAAACAAAACAAGGCTAAGAAGCAATGCTTACCGTCAATGCAGTCAACCGCGGGTGCAGGATCAGTCACAGACGAGGCTTCGGCGGCATCTTGAGACGACAGGCTGGAACACGATAGCTCGCGACGTCGTTTCACCTGTTTCCGAGCTACTGGCGACCGCCTACGTCGTTTACAGTTTGTCAAATAGCCTGGAAGGCCTTCAAAAATACTTGGGATAGCGTCAGGGCGGAGCGCCGGCCTCCCCCGCTGCAAAGATACCGCGTCGCCATTCACAGCGAATTCCTCTACACGAATGATGTCCGCAGCGTGAAAGTGCTTTTCGCAAACACGCACATATTTCGAATCAAAACTGAAGTCACCAGTCTCTTCCCGAGGAATAGCACGCTTCCACTTTTCCGACAGCCCCTTGTCAGCAGGGAAGCGAAACAACGAGAGCTTCTCTGTCACGCCTTTGTAGCCGGACCGGCACCCTGGTGCGCAACAAGTGTTCGGCATGGTGTCACGCACACGACTTACATTATGTCAACACACAACACAGCAGCAGGCGGTGAAATTCGCACTCTGATAACGAGCGGCGACGCTTTCTGACCGGTCGCGACAGCGCTGAGCTCGCCGAATGATGCCCTTCAGTGCCCCGTGGCGCCGCGCCGCGGCAGGCAAGGGCGGTATATGAACCTCTCCCATAGAGTTACGGAGGAGTTTCGTGACCAGAAAAAGCATTGAAGGACTATGGTAGAGCTCAGAAGCAGTGCCTTTTTTTTCTCGTTTTCCTTGTACAGCGGGGCAGGCGGCATGTAGCCACGACGCTTTAACGATGGTCAGATGAGCAGGAAGACTGGGCCCTAGAATCGCTGCCTTCCACGGTTAGCCAAAGCTTCAGGTCTTGAAGTCCGACCACAATGCAACGATCCTTCTGCGTAGCGTTAGCGTCTCGTCTACCGGCGTACCTGGAGGCAAAATTTTGGCTCTTGTTAGATTTGGCTTATCTGGTATAACGTCCCAAGGAGACTCAGGCAATGAGGGATGCCGTGGTGAAGGCTTCCGGACAACTGCGACCACATGGAGTTCTTTAGGTTGTGGCGGGGTGACTCAGAGAGACGGAGATATCTTACCATGTCAGATCGCAGCGTCGGCGCCGAAATATCTCCTACGTGAGGATTGCTCGTGACCAATGACTTGCCGCGCTTTGGCTGCGATTTTCAGATTAATCCCCGCTGCGCCTCCCGTACCTCGGAAGACGGGAGAGCCGCTACGGACCCTGCCCCATTGGCCCCTTTGCCCCGCACTAGGCTACCCTTTCGCCGAAGAATACGATGATTAAATCCCGACAGTGGGTAAGCAAGGGGTTTAATTCACGATCGTCCCACACAACCGTCTGAAGAATCCAGTTCTGATGCCCCCGTGTGTTCGGTCGCTCTCTCCAGTGTTCGCCGACCGGGAAATCCGGCAGACGAGATGCTGAGGCGAGGCCTGAGAGACGCTGGCTTGTATTATGTGCGCCGCGGAAACACCTGCAGCCACCCGACAGCCTTTGGGAACGCATCGGAGTGCCAAATCCCGGCTCGACTGCAGTGCCACTAACCGCGCAATGCAGCGGAGTCGTCCCGCAGCGGAAACGCTGGGAGCCCTGGCAAGCAGTGGGCCCACTCATAGATTCCCTATGCTTTCACTTCGCCTCATCGCCTAGGGGCGGTGAATTTTCAGCTTTGCCTAGCCAAAGTAAATGGCCAGTTCGCCGTTGCTCAATTTTATTACATTTGTACAAGGTGCGTAAAGTCAATATCGTAAATTTGACGCGTCTTAGCAATTACGGCCATGATAGACACGCCTACTAAAACGCATTTTAAGCCTTTGCCAGCTGAGAGTGCTTTTGTCCTTTCGGGCCGGCCTGGTAAAACCATGATTTTTGGCACAGGCGCCGGCCTCGAGCCACGCTCAGCGGCGCCTCGTTGCTGTCAGCTGCGTGAGGCGAGCCCTGTCTCTCAACTTGGGGCTGGCTCCGTCTTCCTTTCGCACGTGCGAGGTAAAGAACGATGCAACACTGGTTGCGGCCTCCGTGTGTTCTTATCAAATATGAGGCGCACAGTTACTACAATAAAAACAATGGATCACCAACTAGCCCGTAACGTGTTTTATTAAGCGGAGACGGAGCCTTGAGATTAGTTGATTTGAGAGTTGGACGCTGTAAGCTACAGGTGGGTTTCTACAGGTCGCCTTACGGTTTTTGGCAGCGATTCCTCTTATGTAGCGACACCTACAATAACTAAATCACATAATCCGGCACCGAAGTCACAAACACAAATAATAGTGTCTCCTGTTGTCACTATGTGGAGACTAGATCCGCAGGTGTAGCTCGAGGCGGAAGGAAGTTACTTGGGCAGATGACATTAAGTTTGAGGGGAAAGGGTGGTCGGAGAGTGCAAAGGCTACAGTTAACTGGTGGTACCTGCAGGTGTTCTTTTCTATGCAGAGGGCGCAGTAAGGCTGCTGATGATTATAATTACAATGAACCCTTTTGGTCTCGATTTCAAAAGGCGCATGACCCTCAAATTATAATCATTCTAATATTGACATAATTACATTTTCCAGCTCATTGCAGAAATGAACCACGATTGGATTGTAGTTTCAATATACAGGAACAAAATTCCCACACTGTTCTATGTGCCCAAGACGAGAACTTTTTTACGGCCGTTTCTCCAAACACTAACGACAGCCAGAATGCCTCAAAGGGTGTTTTGGTCACACGACTGGTTTCAAACCCGTGAGGCCCAATTATCTGCAGCCATTATTCGCTGTTAAGCCATTGGAGCTTAAAAATAGGATATCAGCTAAAAAATATTAATGAAGAAAAAGCCGTCGTGAATCCCACAGTCCAGGAACTACTTTATTACACATGCGAATAATGAACACGGGTATCGCCAGCACAACTCTACGGGGTATACAACAGATTTTAACACGAAATTGTCAACTGTCTGGCTTTAGAACAGATTTAAACGAGTAACATGGCACCCATTTGACAAAAGGACCCTCGCCATTTCACGAACACACATACAAAGAAGATCAATGATTGCATGCTGATGTAAAGGCAGAAACTGATGGTTATGTGCACAGTACACATGAAACATGTACATGCAGATCATAAAAGTACGAATGCATATTTAAAAATGTGTTTGGAAGGTAGTGAACCAAAGGATCACGTTATGAACATGATGACAGGCTAGGGCTGCAGCCGAGACCGCAAACATACACAGCTTCAATACATTGCGTACCACATGCAAATTATACTACACGCAGTGATTGTCGACAAAACGACAACAACGAACACAGGAAAGCTCTTACAACAGACGGAACGATACACCAGATCACAACGTACACTTCCAGAAACCGCACATGTGCTGAAGGAAAAATGTCCACCACTAGTATTGGAGGAGTGGGAGTATCGCATTTCGCCTCCAGTTCATCACGACAAACCTTCTCGTCCATCGGCTCAAAAAATAAACAAATAAAGAATACGCCGATGCACCTATTTTTAACTATACTGCCTCGGCATGTAAAGTAAATCGTAAGAATCAACTGAAACGAAGGCAGCATAAGCTTTCGCAAGCGGCTCATCTCACGCCCTCGGTAAGACCCCTGACGTTTCAAAAAGCTTTTCCAACACCCCTATTCCTGATAGAGTCCACTTCTACGAAAGGCACGAGCAAATGAACGAAAGACCTATGCCCCACTCTTTTTCGCGTTTGGTTGAGTGCAGGAAATCAGCATCTCTGTTTTTGCGAAATAAATTGTTTTCTTTTTTTGGGGGGGAGGTGGGGGAGGGGGTAGGCGGGTGCTTGATTCTCAAATAGAGAACCTCCACGAAATAGCTCAAAAGAGGATATATTGTTACCTTTTTGTTAGCCTGATACCACCTTTCTTCGCCGCCAACAAAACTTCCTGATAACTTAGTTGCTCTGACAACAGAGTCAGCGTAACACGCTCCCTTGCCTTACATTGCTGTAGGCGGCATGCATGTCGTTATCCTGACTTGCCGGTGTCAAAAGTGAAAGACATAAGCGTTATTTCGGTTGTCCATTGCTTTCTTCAGCAAGTGCGTTGCATGCCCTTCACATTCTGGCGCTTCTGAATCGCAGTATGCGTATATTATTTTCCTGAACTCTCAGTGCACACTCACACGGCTTAACCTGTAAATTAATCGCGACATACTGCAGAGGTGCAGCGCAACCTGCAAATAGTTCATAGCTGGCGATAAATTGAAAGGAATAGGGTAACCCGTAAGGAGCTTACGCTAACATATATGCTATAACTTTATTAAGCCCTTATTAAGTTATGCCAGGATTGGACTGTGGGTAAGGCCTCTACGAAGCGATCTAGCGTCATCGTTGTGTGGAGTCTGAGAAGAATGGGGACAGTGTCTAAAAATTATCGAGAATGTCGCTACGACAGCACCGATAGCGTAATAAAAGACTAGTACCACCAGCAACCTAAACCTCATGAGACCGAAATACATGGAAGCAGGCAAGTTTAGAACAGCATGACTACTGTTGAAGAGCAGCCTGGACCTGGAGCCAGAAGAGGTTGTTCAGGGCATCGCTCGAACCGTCGGGCGGTAGCTGAACGTAGGTGCGGGTCTTGATGAGGTACGCCAGCATGGAGCTCATCTCAGACTCCTGCAAGTCGGCCTTCTTTATGAACACCAAGCCATCGTTGTGGTCGTTCTCAAACAGCCGATGCTGCGCCAGGCTCAGCTCAAACATGCACCATCGACTGCGGCAGAACTCCGGGCTCAGCAAGAACAGCGACACGCGGCTCTGCGTTATGGCCCGGCAGATGTTCTCGGTGATCGGGAGGCCCGGGATGAAGTCCCGCTCGGCCACGCAGAGTCGAAACTTCAAGGAAGCTTCGAGCTTTGGAAGAAGCACGTCTCGAACCCACTTGGTGTCAGAGGCGTGAAACGAGATAAAGCCGTCCCACAGAAAGCGTCCTGCGAGAGTCTGTCTTCGATACGCTTTGATGGCTACTTTGAGGTACAGCAGGCTGTACATGCAGTACCAGCGGTTTCTGTAAACGGCGTAGCCGACCAAGGAGGCGACCATGACGGAGAAGATCGCAGGAACACCGTAAATTCTGTAGTGGTCGGGCGGGGCGCAGTCGTCCTCACTCCAGGGCACCTTGAGAACGGGCCTTCCCTCGTGCTCCTCAGGTTGTTTGCAGACAAAGCAGTCGCTACACAGAGAAGGGTGCTTGTGCAGCAAGGAAAAAAGGTTCTTCTGCTGGCAGCTTGAGCAGTCCCAGGGATTCCAGCTGAGGTTCACGTAACTGACATGGTTGATGTCACGCAACATGTCTTCGTTTATTTTTGATAGTGCGTTGCGCTCTAAGCGCAGGGTTTTCAGTTTGCCCATGCGAGTAAATAACGGTCCCTTCCATTTTGATATTCCATTATAGGCAAGATTTAGCTCCTCGATACGCGCATACTCCACTGCACCAAGTCCTAGTTCTTTAATCTCGTTGTGAGACAGTATGAGTCGAGTCAAGGAGTTCAAGGAGGAGAAGAATTGCGGGCCTTCGAAGTGCACGATCTGGTTTTTATTGAGATTCAGGAAAATAAGTTCCCTAAGTCCCTTCACATTTTCCCCGTCCAAATGCCTAATCTTATTCCCAGCCATAGAGAGGTTCTTCAGGTTTTTCAGGCATTCAAATGGAGACCCAAACGTTTGCTTTATGTTACAGTTCTCTAGCTCAAGTGTCTTGAGCAGCGGAAATCCACAAAATGCGCGGTTTGGTAACGAGCTGAGGTTTGTTCCACTCATGATTAGCTTCTGAATGCTGCTGTTCTGTTGACAATTCTCAGGACAATACTGGAACTCGATATCACGTGGCACATTGGTATCGGACATGTCGAGTGTGTCTAGTCGATCTAAGAAAAATATTGCCAATGGAATTTCGGGTAATTTTGTGCCGATAAGCGAGACGTACCTTAAATCTGGATTCACAGCGAAGAACACCATTGGTTGGATTTCCTCAATGGGTGTGTGGAAAAACTCCAAACGCTCCATTTGCAAGGATGGCGGCCTACCTTCAAGTTGAATTCTATCAAATTTGCACTTATAGAATACTAAACGCTTTATAGGAGTGATGGCGGCCAGACCAAGCAGCGCTACACGGATAACAAGAGGGTAATGCTTGAGGGGGGATCTGGTCGTGACGTTCACAGCCTCGACCGTCACGGTGCGAAGATTCCAGAACTCAATGAATGACTCTACGATCTCCGAATCAGAGGTAAACTCATACCTATAGCGGTAGACGAAGCCGTAGACGTCACAGTCACCGCTTCCGTCGGCTAGATTCCAGTTGCAGACGGCGACCGCGGCTTGCGGAGGCTTGCCGAACGTAGCTTTAAGTGTCCCTTGGCGAATGTATACGAGCAGGAAAGGTATGATCAAGCGGTTAATAGTGTAGTCATCGAACGCAAGGTATCGGTCGTACAGCTCATCAATTTCTACCGGAAAGTAATCCCATTTTCGAATCTTGACGGATCGGAGCGACATGCAGGCGGTACTATATAGAGAAGTTTCATTTTCCACGGGTTCCTCGGACACAAGCACCTGTTCAATTGTCAGCGTCCTCAGCTCGGCATAGAAGAAAACTTGCGGCATTCCCAGCCCGACAAGAATGGTACAGACGGCGTGGACGTATCTGTTTTCAACGGTCACGTTACAACGCTTAAAGCGTTCCAGCTGGTTTGCGTAAGGAGCGATGTGAGTGCATTTCAGTGACGTGCTGAAGCCACATGCTGTTGTCACAGCACACAGGAGTAAAGCGCCGGTTTTCACGCACATCTCCGCCTGAAAGAAAAGAATACGGCCGTTGAGCAAACCACTACCTGAGCTCATTTTCTCCCTAGGATCCCTTTACATGCTAATACAATGAGCTCTCGCGGAATGCTATCTGCAATACTATCTCGTTTGCCGCTTAGGGCCCGCAACAGGAAATTTGCACTTAAGCACAACATTAGACGTAAGCAATACCACTGGCGCTTCGAGAAATCCCACCACTGATTTTTAAAGACAGGCTTTTAGAATTATTATGATGACTTCTACGGAGTAGTAATACCAGTCTTGGCGGACGGCAGAAAGCAGATTAATCAGATTAATGCAGACAAAATTTTTTTGATATTTAACTTTCTAACTACATATGAGTGTTGGGCACCTGCTTTCAATTATTTATATTAAATGTGTCGGCCTTAAAAAGGGTCCAAGCAGGAGAGGGAAGACTTTTCAAAATATCCGCGGAGAACTCCCAATGAAGCTCAGCAGTGTGTGGTTGAAGTATAGTGACGCTTTGATAGGCCAACAGCCTGACGCAGGGCAGATTTCATTGCATTTCGGCAGACACGTCTTCGTTAAATCTTTTTGGTTTCGGATTTCAGAGCAAGAATTTACAAGTAATCCCGGCATTTATTTTTGGAATTTTCGTTATTTTTTGGGAGTGGAATTTTCCACGTAGTTGGTAGCGATTTCTTTTAAATGTGGGCCGTAGTACACACATCATTTTCTTGAAAATCACTGAGGCATAGTAGGTCAAGGTAGTCAAGCGCATTTTTATGCCTGCTACGCGAAAACTTTTCAAGAGACAGGTTTGGAAGGTGGAGAGTATTAGGGATTTTAATTCTTAAGGAAAAGTACGCCATATTCCGACAGGAGCGGCCGCTTTCCACTGAGACGGAAAAAGTTTCGATGGATCGGCTGGCAAAGTTTACAGCCCTTAGTGCCTTGAACACGAGTTTATAGTTGATCCACTAAACGCCTGTTGAAGGTTGTGTTGCAAAACAGTATCTGCAGATTTATGGACACCTTCAGCCGGTCGTTATGAGTGGCCAGATAAGTTTGTGTAATTTCGAAAACATGACTACCTGTGGAGCAACGGCTCGAAATTTTTTTTTGAATTTCAGTGATCTCGCACCAAAAGATTCCCGCCTTCGAAAAACACGTGTCCTTGGCGCACCGGATGTGATCTCTACCACCTCCACTCCTTCCTCCATTGCGAACCTGTCACGTGGCCTCTATTGACGGCAAAGTTTCAGTACGCTAGCTGCGGAGCGTTTTGTCGTGTCGGGTGGAAACCCCATCGGCGCATGCACCGTTTCCATGGCAACGGGTTGCCATGGGCACCAGGAGCCAATCTGGCAAAACACATTCTTACGCACGCATAACGCCTTAGAGTAAGTTGCCTTACGATTTAAATGTAAAAATTGATTATGGTTTAGCTTGGGTGAAACCTACTGCGCACAGGAAAGCTTGTCACAAAAGCTGTCCGTCAATTTTCGGTGAAACTGCCTCGATGCACTATCAAATTCACTGAGACAAATCACGTGGTTAGTCCGCTCTCTGAGTCGGTTACCATCGGCTGTTTCGTTGACTCAACTATGCGCCTCGCTGTGCTTGCGCCTTGCTCTGTCTGCGCTCGCTTGTCAGCGGGATCGTGAGCGTGCGCTTGTTTATCAGATGCACAATGCATGAAGAGGCGGATTGCAAGCGTACGTACTGTTTAGCGTGATTCCATGGTTATCGCTCGAGCGTCGACCGAGAACAGGAGCAGCGCCATGCCCCAGAATCCTCTGCCGTGGCGTGGGAGGTATCAGGTTAACTTCCCTCACTCTCTTGGCTGTAACCAACAGAGTAAGGGGACCAAGAGATAAGAGGTAACCGAACCACATTTGATTCTAAAGAATGGAAAGCTTCGAATAAAGGGGAATGGTGATGATTTCACTGCGGGTGTGATAGCCGTAGAATGGAACAGCGGACGAGAGAAGATTGCGAAATCGTGGTATCGTTGTTCCAAAACCGGACGCTGGCGCCTGGAACGCTATGCTCTTCAACGCTCGCGCGATAACCACCGAATCGCGCCAGACTGTGCTCAGTACGGCATCAGCAAAGGCTATGAGAAGCTATGGCGACGGATCCCGAAGTCATAGCCGAAAACGCGAGAAGGAAGCGAGGAAGGCAAAGCGTGCGACTGAGACGCCCGAAGAACGGGAAGAACGGCTCGCTAAACGACGACGACATGAACCGGAGCGCGACGACAACGGGCCACGAACGAAGCCGACGCCTCGATGCCTAGTCAACACAGACGAGATACACGGACTAACCACGTGATTCGTCTCAGTGAATTAGGTTTGGTTTGGTTTATGGGGTTTAACGTCCCAAAGCGACTAAGGCTATGAGAGTCGCCGTAGTGGAGGGCTCCGGAAATTTCGACCACCAGGGGTTTTTTTAACGAATTTGGGACTTCAACGAGGGAGTTTCAGCAGAAATTCACGGACAACACGTCCGGCAGAGTGCGGAAAGTTTTCGCGAACGCACTATGTTTAACCAAGCTAAACCATCAGCAAGTTGTTTTCTCCTGTGTGGGCTGCAGCAGGGATCAGCGGCGAAAATAGCAGCGCGAGTTGGGCAGTGAACGTCGCGTAGTACCTATCACGTGCCCTGACGTGGCTGGGGCACGGCCTTTGCTTTGCGCACGCCCGAGAGGCGCATTTTGTTTTTATGACGCGCATCTTTTGCTGTGGTATGGCCAAATTTTGTTAACGCACAGCGCTAAGGGTAACCACGTTTTCGAAATTTTAAAAAATGATGTGGCTATTACTTACCACCTTCTAGAAATTTGTAATTGCGACCACAACGCTAACAGTATTAGTTATACAGCTCACTATGAGAAATTAATCAATCAGCTTGCTAGTTAACATCAATAACCTATTTCCTAATGTCGATCAGTGCTGGTATTTCAATACCGGAGAAACAATCTTCTCACGTCCAAAAGCCTACTCTTAAAACTTAGTGGCGGCGGGATTCTATTTTAACTATGGTCCATGGGATTAATTTTTGTAGAAAAAATCTTCGTCTTTAATGAATTGCAACAGCTATTTAAACTAACTACTCAATACCATGCTCTTGGCGATATTTGGCATGTGGTAAGCATGGCTTTCATTATCATGGCTGGCTGCCGACAAACCATAGCTATGATTTCGAGTGGTGGCCAGTGCCAAAAGAATTTTCCGTGTGATAATTCTGATAAATCACTCCCCTGGTTCCCTCGCGCGCATGTGCTCAAACTGCAACATTTATGATCAACTGCAGCAACTTGACATTTGTACACGAGCTCTTAAAGCGCCATGAAAGCGGCAGCTGAAGCAGTCTTCAGTACGTGAAAAGTACTCACCTTGCTCTACGAACGTGCACGATGTTGCGTGTTGATGCGTATGCTGCAGCAGATTTGCTTTCGATGCGCGGCGCGACGAAGACATGGGGCAGACTGCAGACTTAGAAGAATAGCATCTGCGAACAGCATCGCTTATCACTTCCGGCGCCTACACAGGAAAAGGAAGCGGCGCCCGAAGTGGGCATTAGCCCACATAATATTAGGCAACAAGATTGCGAACAGACAGCGAGGGTGGACGTGGTTGCGACAACGAGGTCGTAACGCCGCCAGTGCTATCTTCAGATCAGGATGTGCAGACGGAACACGAATCTTTGTGCGCGGTGCCCAAAGCGAAAGCGGGAACTCTGTGGCTGCTTGAAAGGCCGTTGGAACGGATTTCGATAATGAAAAGCTCGTGCTTATCTTGTGAACACATAAATTTCTGCAGGAAAATATTTGCCCAATTTGATTTTGTGTGCGAGTACTATTCGCAAAGCACTGGGCTAGACGGTGTAATAAATAAAATCTTTATTCTAGAGTAAGCATCAATTAGAAAATCCCATTGTTCTAACGCGACAGCGGTAAAGGCCCCGTTGTTCTTAAAATCAGATTTCGCCACTGTCGGTGTCGCCACTGTGAGCGAAAAATCACGAGCATGGTTCTGGCAGGTGGTCCCCAGAGAGTAACCTAGGATGCAGGTGGCCCACCTAGGTCACGTGACCTTTCGGCGCAATAAGAACCTGCCCACTGGAAGGTGCAAAAACTGCCCACCATGAACTGGTGCCAGTTAGATTAATGATCGGCGCTCGGAAAGGGCTACATGGGCCGCACAAGGCCCACCGCTGGGAGCACCTGCCATTGCAGGGCAGTGCTGCATGATTTAAACGGTGCACCACTTCGACAGAAGTGGTGTGAGGACTCACAGAGATCCATGAATGCAAAGTAGAGAATGACCTTCTGTGTGTGTGGAAATTTATTTATTTTGTAACGACGAAGTTCCTGTTCAAGCGAAGACGACGATGAACTTCTGACCGTTGTGTTGAGCGGCATTGCCATCGCTTTGGGTGTGCTCGTGGTGCTCGACCTCTGTGTCTACGAGGCCTGTGTCTCTGTGTCTACCGCCGGCGCACAGTACTCTAACCATCCCAGTACCCATCTTACATTTGGTGGAGTCGCGGGGTAGAAATCTCCATCGTGGAGCTGCGTAACCGCACTCTTCCTACGCTTGAAATGCCAGAAGACGCCCAAACCCAATCTGTGCAAACGGGACCAGCTCTCATCTGCGCCGGCTCCCTTCGCCAGCGAGATCCGGCAATCTTCAGCGGAGCCGATGAGAATGACGTGGAAGACTGGCTCGCGTCATACGAACGGGTGAGCCTGTACAATAGATGGGACGACTATACGAAGCTCAACAACGTAGTTTTTTATCTAACGGGGGTCGCTAACCTCTGGTATCGGAACCATGAGGGAGACATCCGAACATGGGCGGCCTTCAAAACGAAGCTTGCCGGAGTCTTTGGTCGCCCCACTGTCCGGAAACTTCGGGCTGAACAGCGTTTGCGTGAACGCTCGCAGCACGTCGGCGAAAGCTTCACCAGCTATATAGAAGAAGTCATTGACTTATGCAAACGTGTCAATGCGAACATGTCCGAAGCTGACAAGATAAAACACATCTTGAAAGGTATCGACGATGATGCCTTTCAGATGCTATTGACCCGCGACTTGCGCACCGTTAAGGATGTGTTCACGCTCTGCCAGAGCTTCGAGGAGCTGCGCAAACAACGGTTACTGACTCGGCAACACCAAGCCCGGTTGAATCGCTTTCTGGGGTGGCGCCTGCAGCTGACAACACCTCTATGCTGCAGCAAATCAAAGATTTCGTCCGTGAAGAGGTAGCTCGGCAACTTTCTCTTCTGCCTAGCCCTCAACAGGCGCCGCCTTATTTGGCCCCGGCTCTTCGACAGGCCATACAACACCAGGTTACTGAGGCGCTTCCATCCTTCCATCCTCCGCCACCTGTCGCCGCACCCTTGATTTACGCCGATGCTGCTCCAAGGTCTGTCACCAGTCCCATGCCTTGCGCCGACGTCGCCCCAAGACCTGTAGCCGGTCCTCGGACTTACGCCGACCTTCTAGTACAGCCCCCGCCGTCGTCCTATCCTACAATGTACGTGCCTGTGCAAGCGTCTTCACCTTCTCTGCGACCAGCTCGAAGAGCAAGCAATCCGTGGCGCACGAGTGACAACCGTCGTGTATGCTACACTTGCGGAGTGCCTGGTCACGTCGCGCGCTACTGCCGTCGCCATCTCCAAGCGCCAGCACCACGCGCGCAATCTTCGGGGTACTGGCCTCCAACCCGTCAATATTCTGAGGCTGTCGACCAAACGCCAAGTCGTCCTTTCTCCCCTGATCATTCAGCCCTCTCCAGCCGCCGCTCCCCTTCGCCACGACGCCGCTCTATCTCCGCCATGCGACGTCGCCCTAATTCTCCTCAGCAGGAAAACTAGGCGCCGCAGTTCCGGAGGCAAGAACTGTGCCCCCGTCGAAATTTCGAAGACCTCATCGATCACCTGCGAATCTTATTGATGTTTTTGTTGAGGGCGTGTCTGCGATGGCTCTGATAGACACCGGTGCAGCGATTTCGGTAATGGACAAAAAGTTATGTACAGGGTCCGTCAAAAGTTCCCAGGCCACATGGTCCGCTTTTCATCAGTATATCCTGGCACTTAAGATTCCGATAGAGCTATCGAGGTTCTCAGATGGTAGAACGATCCTTCTTCTATTCTCTACATATATTTTGAGCTTCGAGGGTATCTCAACAGCCCGACTATGCTGCTCAAAAGCAAACCCTGTGGCCTTGGAACTTTTGACGGACCCTGTACTTCTTTAAAGAAAGTTAAGACGCCAGTTTCGGGACTCACGCTGCGCACGGCCAGCGCACAGCCGATTACGCCGTTAGCAGCATGCACCGCTCGAGTTCGAATCCAGGACACAGTATATTACATCGAATTCGTCGTGCTGCCTTCTTGCTAACATTCTTTAATTTTAGGGTGGGATTTCCTGTCGCGTCACGAAGCTGTCATCGACTGCGCTCGCGCAGAAGTTGGGTTCTCCGCTTTGCCTAATGTCTCGCCAGACGCTGCTCCTTCTGTTCCCTGCGCTAAAGCCGTCGTCACCGAAGACATCGTCCTTCCTCCCAGCTCCACTGCGCTTGTAAGCATCTCTTGTGACTCTGTTTGTGATGACGTTGTTCTCTTCATGCCGGCCTACACTTTCCTGCGCCGCAAGTCCCTCCCGCTGCACTACGCTGTGCTCACTATTTCTGCTGGCCTCTCCGTGCTATGGGTCTCTAACCCGTTTTTCTTCCCTACTGCTTTACGCCATGGCGAATGTCTCGGCAGTGTACAATCTATTGCGTCCATTCTCACCTGTGAGGACCCCGCCGATTCGCCTCAGCTAGCCATGACTGCGCTCAGCCCTCCATCTTCTGCGCCTGATTCCTCCGCTACAGACCTCTTCCTTCGCTCTATCGCCACCGATCTTCCTTCCCCGCAACGGACGCAGCTTCTTAACCTCCTTCACCAGTTCCGCTCCTCCTTCGACTGTCATCGGAGTTCCTTGGGCCAAACTTCAACGGTCACCCATCGTATCGACACCGGCAACCACGCACCAGTGCGGCAGCGCCCCTATCGTGTATCTGCCACCGAGCGCCATGCTATCGAAGACCAAGTTGATAAAATGCTCCAAGACGACGTGTTCCAGCCCTCCAGTAGCCCTTGGGCTTCACATGTTGTGCTGGTCCAGAAGAAAGACGGCTCCATCCGATTTTGTGTCGACTACCGCCGCCTTAATAAGATTACGCGGAAGGATGTCTACCCTCTTCCGCACATCGATGACGCTTTGGACTGTTTGCAAGGGGCCGAACTATTTTCTTCCCTCGATCTTCGTTCCGGATATTGGCAGGTCCCCATGGAAGCAGCCGATCGCCCCAAAACCGCTTTTGTAACCCCCGACGGCTTATACGAATTTACAGTTATGCCTTTTGGCCTTTGTAATGCGCCTGCAACATTTGAGAGTATGATGGACACCATTTTGCGGGGATTAAAATGGAAGGTATGCCTCTGCTACCTCGACGACAACGTCGTCTTTTCTGCGGATTTTGACACCCACCTCCATCGCCTGAGGCACGACTTGAACTGCCTTTCTGACGCCGGTTTGCAGCTAAACTTGAAGAAATGCCGTTTTGCCGCTCGTAAACTCACTATCTTAGGGCACGTTGTCTCCAAAGAAGGCGTTTCTCCAGACCCAGCCAAACTTCGTGTGGTCGCTGCTTTTCCCAAGCCTACATCTGTCAAAGAACTGCGCAGCTTCCTTGGCCTGTGTTCCTACTTTCGTAGGTTTGTTCGAAACTTTGCATCGATTGCTGCCCCTTTAACACAACTCGTATCCAGCAGCTCCGACTTTTCACAGTGGTCACCCGCATGCGACAACGCGTTTTATACCTTACGCCGCATCCTCACCGCACCACCTATCCTGCGCCATTTCGACCCGACGGCCCCTACCGAGGTCCACACTGACGCCAGTGGTGTTGGTCTCGGGGCTGTACTCGCGCAGCGCAAACCTGGCTTTGCAGAGTACGTTGTCGCCTATGCAAGCCGCACCCTGACGAAGGCACAGTCCAATTACTCAGTAACGGAAAAAGAGTGTTTGGCTATCGTTTGGGCTCTTACCAAATTCCGGCCTTATCTCTATGGTCGTCCATTTGACGTCGTGACGGACCACCATGGGCTTTGCTGGTTATCCTCCCTGAAAGACCCCTCCGGCCGCCTCGCAAGATGGGCTCTTCGTATGCAGGAATACGACGCCCGCGTAGTTTATCGCACCGGACGCAAGCACCAAGATGCCGACGCCCTTTCTCGCTGCCCCCTTCCGGTTGAGCTCGCCGACCTCTCAATACTCGAAAACTCCCCTCCGTTGCTTCACATCGACGACATGCCTTCAGCGCAGCGCATGGATCCTTGGATTGCGTCTCTGCTTGATTTCCTCTCTAACCCTACGGCGGCTTCTTCATCACGCGCTCTCCGTCGCCAAGCTTCTCACTTCGCCATTCGTGACAATCTCCTTTACCGCCGCAACTACAGCGCAGATGGTCGCAAGTGGTTATTAGTTGTTCCTCGCCACCTCCGCTCGCAAGTCTGTGATTATTCCCACGGTGACCCACAATGCGGACATCAGGAGTCTTCAAAACATACAATCGAATCCGGCTGCGTTACTACTGGCGCGGAATGTATAACTTCATCCTTAAGCACATGCGCTCATGCCTGCCCTGCCAACGTCGCAAGCCCCCTGCTCACCGTTCTGCAGGCGTGTTGCAGCCGCTACCTTGCCCACCTCGCCCATTCGACCGCGTAGGCATTGATTTGTATCGACCTCTTCCCTACACTGCAGCCGGTAACCGTTGGGCTATCGTCGCCGTTGACCACTTGACGAGGTATGCAGAAACCGCCGCCCTTCCATCCGCCTCAGCGTCTGACGTAGCCTCCTTCATTTTGCGACGGTTCATTCTTCGCCACGGCGCACCGCGCGAACTGCTGAGTGACAGAGGCCGCGTTTTCTTATCGGAAGTTGTCAAAGCCTTGCTCCGCCAGTGCAACATCATTCACCGAACAAGCTCTGCCTATCACCCGCAAACTAATGGCCTTACAGAAAGATTTAACCGTACCCTCGGCGATATGCTCTCTATATACGTCTCATAAGACCATTCCAATTGGGATCTCGTCCTTCCGTATGTGACGTACGCATACAACACCGCAACGCAGTCGACTACCGGCTTCTCACCGTTCTATCTTCTTATCAGCCGTCATCCTTCTGCTCCACTCGATACCATTCTCCCATACCAGCCTGACGCATCTGAGTGTACTCCTATTTCGCAAGCTGCACGACACGCAGAAGAGTGTCGCCAAATCGCCCGTTCTCTCACAACTGAGGCCCAATACCGTCGGAAATCCCGCCACGACAGCCATCGCACGTCCCCGTACTTTTCTTCTGGTAGCCTCGTGTGGCTCTGGATTCCATCCAGTACTCCGGGCCTCTCCTCGAAACTTCTTTCAAAGTTACACGGCCCCTACCGAGTTTTGGAACGCACCTCGCCTGTTAATTACGTGGTGGAACCGCTGATGCCGTCTCCTGATCTTCGCCGGCACGGCCGCGAGACTGTTCACGTCCAGCGCCTAAAGCCGTATTATGACCCGGCCATCCCACCTACGCCGTAAGTCGCCAGGATGGCTCCTCTTCTCCCCGGGGGGCAGTTGTAACGACGAAGAAGTTCCTGTTCAAGCGAAGACGACGACGAACTTCTGACCGTTGTGTTGAGCGGCATTGCCATCGCTTTGGGTGTGCTCGTGGTGCTCGACCTCTGTGTCTACGAGGCCTGTGTCTCTGTGTCTACCGCCGGCGCACAGTACTCTAACCATCCCAGTACCCATCTTATCTTACAATTTATGTATTTATTTATTTCAGAACCCTCAGGGCCCGAGAGCCTTACAGAGGGGAGTGGGGTAAAATAGACAAAATGAGAAAAGAACAGCAGTCACTAGTAACACAAAATGTGAACAAAAATATGGCTCGCGCAAATGAGCAGGTTACAGCAAATACAATCAAACAAATTAAGTAATTAACACGAAATTATGAGCAGAGAATAAAAGTAAAGCCTAGCACGCAAAAAAAAACGCGACAAGGAGCAAGTTGTTGAAAATGGCAGGAAAACACTGGTACACACAATATGTCATGCCCTTAAACAGCAGAATTTCTTTAGGAAAAAAAAGACCAGTTCTGTTTTAACTACCACATGAGCTGAAAAGAATAAACGGCAGTGCGCTAGAATTACATGTACTATGTTACCATCAGGTTAATTAAAGCTGATTTAAACACAGAATGGTAACTTATTTCGACGACCGATCGGGGAAGGTGATTCCATTGTGCCGATGTGCTGGGGATGAATGAGTGGTAAAAGTGGTTTGTTTGGCATGAAAGAATACCAACTTTATGACGATGATCGATCCGAGCTGAACCGTATCAAGGTGGCGTTATAAATTTTTTCTTAAGGATGAGGTTTTCATAGCAAATCTTATGGAATAGACAAAGGTGGGATATATTTCTACGTTGCGACAACAGTGGGAGTGATAAGCTTGATTACATGGCACTGACACTAGAGTTACGGTGATAATTCGAGAGAATGAAACGGCCCGCACGGTTCTGTATTGATTCCAGTGGTTTATTAGTGTCTTTTGATAGGGGTCCCAGGTAGATGCAGCATATTTGAGTTTACTACGAACCAATGACTTGTAGAGAAGCAGTTTTACGGAGCTTGAAGAAAGATTAAAGTTACGGCGTATGTAGCCCAGCATGCGGTTAGCTTTGTTGCTTACATGATCTATGTATAGTTTCCAAGAAAGATTATGGGAAATGAAGACACCTAAATATTTATAAAAAGGCACAGACTCAAAGCTGCAATTATTAAGCCGATATGAAGGCAATGTGGGGTTACGACGAGAAATCCGCATGTACTTGCACTTTTTTATGTTGAGTTGGATGTTTCATTTGTTAGTCCATTCAAGAGCATTATCAATATCCGATTGAAGAAGAGCTATATCAGAGTCACTGTTAATATCGCGGTATATGACGCAGTCGTCTGCAAAAAGATTTATTGCTGACCATAGATTGTCAGGTAAGTCATTGATATATATATAACAAAAAGCAGAGGCCCTAGAACACAGCCTTGTGGTACTCCAGATCCAACTGGAGAAGTGAACGCAGAAGCATTATTAACGGTGACAAACTGTGAGCGATTAGTAGCAAACGAATGCAGCCATCTAAGAACGTTAGGGTGAGGGTTAAGTTTACTAAGTTTAAAAAAAAAAGTAGTTGGTGAAAGACCTTGTCAAACGCCTTTGAAAAATCGAGGAACATGCAGTCGACAACGGAACCCTGTCGAGGAATGAGTTTAGATCATGCGTGAAGGTTAAAAGCTGTTTCGCAAGAAAATCACTTCCGAAATCCATGTTGACTGTCAGTAAAAAAGGCATTAGAATCAAGGAACAATGCAAGGTGAGAGTAAATAACATGCTCCATAATTTTACCCGGAATGCTGGTAAGTGAGATGGGTCGATAATTATGGGGGGAATGTTGATCACCAGATTTGTGCAAGGGAATCACCTTTTCGACCTTCCAGTCATCAGGTATGCATGCTGTTTCAAGAGATTGCTGAAATAGGTGAGGAAGTATTATTGCAATGTACACTTTGGTTTTAATCAAGAACTTAGAACTAATGTTATCAACACCGCATGATGAGGAAATCTTTTGTTTTTCTGTTATTTTTTCCACTCCAGCAGGATCATAGATAATAGAATCCATCGGTAAAAAGTCCGCACTATTATATGCAGGAGTTACAGAACACTGATTTTTGGAAAAAGCTGAAACGAATACACTGTTTAGAAAATTTGCAGATTCATTAGGTTGGATTAGCTCGTCACTGGAGTCTTTAAGGCTAATGGATGAATTGTCTTTTGTGTTAACTATGCTCCAAAACTGCATTGGGTTATTTATCAAAAGGGAAGGTAATGTGCCATTGAAAAATAAATCTTTGGCATTCTTGAGTGCACTTTTATATTCCAGGGCCGCGGCCTGATAAGCAGTCCAACGTTCTTGGGGACCGATTAGCTTTGCAGAGCGGAACATGCGTTTTTTCTTATTACAGAGCCGTTTTAACGATTTAGTGAACCATGGTGATTGACGGTTAGAGGTGATGACTAAGTGTGGAACATATTTTTCAGTGAGCGCAGCAACGTTTTCGTTAAACAGGCCCGAGTTAGCATTCACGCAGCGATCATGAAAGCTTAGTATGTAACGGTCTAGAAAAACAGACACTTCACGGTTAATAGCATCAAAATCAGCATTTTTGTAATCACGGATGCATTCACTGTGGTTACGTTGATGGGGAACTGCGCAGGTGAAAGAAAAATGAAGGAGTAGGTGATCACTTAATCCTGGCCAGTATGATATGGCTGGAAAAAATCAGGCGATGTGGTAAGTACCAAACCGAGGATATTAGACGCAGTAGGTGAAATTCGAGTTGCCTGCGTTACAAGCTGGAATAAGTTAAAATCACTGCACAAATTCAAGAACATGTCGCATTCACTTGAAAAAGGTTCATAATAAGAACTCACATTAGACCACACTATGTTGGGGAAATTAAAATCGCCCAGTAAAATAAAGGGACTGCTCGGATAACGGACTGAAATCATATGAATGACATGAAGATCGTTGACAAAGGTTGGGGAGGTAGACGGCGGACGATAGCAAACGTTTACTATCAATTTCCTAGAGCATGTGCGAATTTCGACCAGGACAAGTTCCAACGCGCTTACAAAATGGGTCGGAAAAGACATAACATTATCAGTAACAGCTGATATCCCGCCTTCGCCACATCTGGAAGCCCTGTCGCACCGATAAATGTTATATCTCTTTTTACAGGTAAGTTCACAGCTATTTATCTTCGCCGATAGCCAAATTTCAGTGAGACATACGATGTCAGCATCGCAAGCATCAATAAAAGAACAAAGATAATCGCGTTTAGGTATTATGCTACAAATATTTGTGAACAAAAAAGAAAGTGGGGTAATGGCCGGGGACTTAGTTCAACTGCCCTTCGCGCAGTGCAAATCGATAACAGGTTCGGTCGGTTGCGCGGAGCCGCTGGGGTTATCATTCGTAGGACCCTCGAAACGGTCGGTTGGCAACGGGAAGGCGCTTGGTATTTCATGAACGGAGTCATCAGAGTGATTGTAGCAGCAGAATTTATTTTTTATCTAAAGTTTTTTTAAGCCAAGCTTGAAAGTGAGCGGTGTTGGGACTGGGAATCCGAGCCAGGATACGGTCGTGGGGACGGTGAGTAAAATGTCTTTTATGTACAGTATGTACAAGGGCTTTTACATGATACAAGGGTCAAGAGCACCACGGGCTAGCACAAAGAAGGGCGGCCCCGGCGGCGAGCGTAGCTCCGGCGTAATGGCTCTTCTGCTGCCCGTCTGCTGCGCGGGTTCAGCGCGGCTCCGTTTTTATAGCCGCCCGCTAAC
This sequence comes from Amblyomma mixtum, assembly GCF_055824585.1. NCBI lineage: Eukaryota > Metazoa > Arthropoda > Arachnida > Ixodida > Ixodidae > Amblyomma > Amblyomma mixtum. The sequence goes on from NC_143020.1 coordinate 12,500,437, forward strand.
GGTTGCGGCAGCCAGCAGTTCAAATCCTCCAATCAGGTCACAGCACTGGCCACCGTTCAAATTAGACCAATGATCGAGGGGCGACGGCCGATGACGCGTCGGAGGAGCCCGCACCGACGGAGAGGAGGGAAGGAGGAAGGGTCCGCGTCGGCGCCGGCGAGACGGCATGAGTCACGCGGCACGCCGCGACATGCCCGAGAGAGTCTGGACCTGCTTTGAGCGACGGCGGGCGCGCAGCGCTTGTTTCCAGAGAGGCCAGCCAGCGAAATGTGGGCTCCGGCACTACAGCGGCTGGGATTTGCCAAATTCAGCCAGTTTTTTTCTAGCATAACGAGTGGCGAAAGAATAATCCTCGCTGAGCGTAATTTTTTCATCCTTGAGCTTGGAACTATTAAGCAGTATTTTCTGCTTTTCCTTGAAAGGTGAAAATTTGGTAATAATTGATCGAGATTTCTCCGATCCGAACCCACCGAGCCTGTGCGCTCTATCGATCAAAATTTCAGAGGACGGAATTGCCAAGCAGGATGAAAGAACCTTGACTAGCTTTTCTTCTGACTGAGCCCAGGACTGATTGCGTGTCAGGTATGCCATAGAACAGAAGGTTGTCGCGTCGCTGCCTGTCTTCAAGCTCAGACAGGCGTGCGCGCAGTTGAGCGCATTCACTAGAAAGTTGGTCAACTAACTGCTGAAAAGGATAGAGAGAGGGTGTGGTAGGTGGCCCTTGGCGATCACAAAATGAACAAGGAAGGGGAAAACCTCAGGTCGCTTGAGCCAACGTTTCGACAAGAGGACTTGTCTACGTCTGGGCCCAGACGAAGACATGTCCTCTTGTCGAAACGTTGGCTCAAGCAACCTGAGGTTTTCCCTTCCCTTGTTCATTTTGTGACTGCTGAAAAGGATGTACTTTTTTCTCGACTACGTCATTGGTAACAGTTTTGCGCTCGACGTCCGTTAATCTTTTGTTCATTTCGATCAAATTTTCTTCTAATTTCAGCTGGGACTTCTTAAATCATCAACGGTCTTTATAAAAGCCTGTTGGTCCAGTTGCATTTTCGCAGTTCGCGTGTTCAATGTCTCCAGTATTGCAAACATATCTTCCAACTGCTTAGACTGGACATCAGGAAGAGAGTCCTGTACCTGATGCCTCGTGTTAGGCCCAGGGTTGAGCTCGACGTCCCTGGACAATGCTAGCAGCTGGTTTGCAATATCAAAGCATTCACTGAACACATAAAGCAAAACTCCCGGGCGTGGGAACAACAACAGGCACACGCCATTTGATTTCTTAGCGTACAGGGAAGTAACAGAACTAACCCGGACGAAGAAGCAGATCGGATTAGGTGGCCGCATCCTGGTGCTGTTCTCACGCGCACTAAGGGCGCCGGGGGCCCGCCAGCTATTCATATAGGCACATGGAGGAAGGAAAAAAAGAGGAGAGGCCCTTTCCACACGACGCCGTGGGAGAAAAGTGTGGAGGAAATCACGTGGTTTTTTAACGATCGGGAGGCCATTTTGTCCGGTCAGCTTAGCAACGGCGTCGTAGTTGCTGCTTGCAAACCGGGCGGTAGCAAACGGCCGCGGCGTACCATTTGCGGTGAGGCGTATGCGTTCTTTTCTCAACTGCTCGAGTTTGTTTTTGATCGTGTTCACAGGCTGACGTTGGCGCCGTTCATTCATATCTCAGGTGGAATTCGCTGCAAAACTCTCGTTGCTTGCATTCATTTCAACGTGCTCGGCGACCACGATCGCACGGGCATTTCGTCTACTGCGTCATTGCTCGGAGCAGTCGGGAGACCACCGCTGCTCACTGAGGAGCACTCGCGCTGTTCGTTCACCAGTGATTCAATACGCCGTGCGCTAGAGAGGTCGTCGGCGTATTGTGCGGACGTTTCGCGTCCTGTGCGTGCAGTGTGCGTGTGCCATTCGCGCTTCCGTTTCCATCGGCAGTGAAACCTCGTTGCTATTAGGCGTGTTCTTCCAACGCACCAGTGATCGTCACTGGTGTTAGTGTAAATGCCATTTTCATTTTTAGGGATTGCGATTGTGTGAGCGGCGGGGGCCATGACATGGGCGGAGGGCGATATTTTAAAGGAAGCAGCTGCGCTCGCTTTGCTCTTAGTATACTGCAGAAACTTTGTTACACGCCCGTTTCAAGCGTGTAACGTTTGAAGCGTCTAGCGAGCTCTAGCTTCTGGGACGTGCCGGGCTCAAGTATATTCGTTCATATCGTGGCCAAGTCTGTGTTTCTGGTCGCGCGCTATGCTTAGACCAGTTTCCTGTTGCAGGTTTGCAATTGCTTTTTCATGTGATGTCATGGTCAAGAAGTGCGGAAAAGGCGAAGCTCTAACTGAATTAGGAGGCCTTTTCTCACGTGTTTATTGTGCTCATGTCCTGCGATACAGTTATTTGGGGTAAAAAGTACTTAGTGAAATGAGCATGTGCGCTGAATTTCATTGATGCTTGTGGTTATGTTGAAGAAAAATAATTGGATGCATTCATTACGTACAATAGATCGACTTTCATTTTATATATTGTCGATCACAAGTAAAGTGTGCAGGGACATTACACGCTAGTATTACACCAAGTAGCAAAGAGTGGTGCGTACAGCTGCAGCTCTGCACATTGAACATGAAACACAGCATTGAAATGATGCACAACACCCTGAAACTTATACTGCAGCCACTGGATACTCCTAAACTTCTAGAAGTCTTAAAAGGTACGGTAATATATATTATGCGCAATACTAGATCTGTGGATATGTGAAACATGCTATGTTGCCATGCTACAAAGGGTGGAGTTATGGAAGGGGGCAGTCACATTTTAAACATGTATTTCTTGGACTTTTTTTATTGAAAGAAAGATGTTCACAATGGTTATCCTGTGTAAAATTTCAGATAAAGCCTCCCCTACCGTCTACTATATGCACTTTGGCCCTCTCCGTTTCTGTCACCTGTGTGAGTGGCTCTTGGAGTTGTGAATCAAACGTTATTGCTGGCACGGCCACCATTACAACACGTTATGATATTACATTTTGCGTTCAGGGTGAAGAACTCAAACTTTTTAGTATACTTGCCCATCCTCACTGCTGTATACGAGAAAGCATTCCTTGCATCACCAGCCGCACGAAAACATGCTATGAAGATAAGTAGGGTATTTAAGACCAACAACAAAGTACTGCAGAATTTTTCTTACTCTCACTTCTGCAGCAGAAGGCACTGTTGACACAGCCAGCTTCCCAAACATATGCAATGGAAGCAGATTGCAACATTCAGCAACAAGAGCTGCATTAAAAGGCAGGTTGAACACTAAGGTAGGGTGTGACCATGCATGGCAGCGTTGTTCACGACTCAGCCGAAAGCAGACAAGTGCACACTCATTCAGCATAACACTGAGAGGTTTGTGCTATCCACCAGAGAGCACAATTAAAGTGTGGCCAGTATATGGAACACTTTTATGCGAGCATAGCATGCAAAGAACCCAATCAATAACCTTGCTCAGATATCTCATGCATGAACCTCTAAACTCATTCTAACAAAGAAGGATTTTTTTTACAACCTCATGAGCACATTTGACAGCTTTCCACTCAAAAATCATTATGCCCTCAAATAGAAAGTGTTGCAGAGTACCATTCAAATATAAGCCTCGTGCCAGCAAGCTGGACATGAAAGGCCTCCAGGGTAGCAATATACTAAAACATTTCACAAAGCTTAAGTTTAAAAGCAGTACTTTACACTGCATTAAGGTGGGACAGTTTGTTTGGAAGCTTCATGAAATACACTGTGAGACCCAAGACACACAGCATTAAAAAAAAGAAAGAAAGAAAATAAAATAAAAGTGCTTTCAGGCAATCGGTATGTGAAATCTCTTAATTTTAGAACGTTCCCCAAAGCTCTTATAAAATTTGATAAAATATTTTTGCAGAAATGGCTAAAAAAAACTCAGCTACCGGTGGCTATTGCATGCAATGCTCAGTAAAGAATGCAAGGGCTCGTTCGGTCGAATGTGAAATTTACCATTGATTTTATATGCGACTATTGTTGCGTATACCTTTATGCACTCGCTGTAGTTTCTACCGGCATCTTGGTTATACCTCCGATTAATTCGATCCCGACTTAACGTATTCATTGATCACACGCACCCTTAGGTTAGTCTAAACTCAAGGTAGACACGTGCGCCAAAGGAGATGAGTACATTTTTATTATTTTCACAATACAGCTACTACCAGTGGCGTATGCAGAAATATTTTTCTGGGAGTGTTATACGCCGCCGGTAAAAAGAAAAAGACCCTGCGCTTAAACAATACCTTAGAGATTTTTCTTCTTTAATGAAGGCGAAGGGTTAGTTTTGTTCACTGTAATATCTACATAAATATACGAATGCACACAAGATCCGGAGAACTCCATTCATAAAAAACATTGATTTTCACACAAAAACAAATCGTACGGAAAAACGTGGCTATTTACAATATATTCGCATCATATACAACAACACAAAAGCTTCTGCTCTATAACAAAGTCATCAACTGCAAACAAACGGCATTTGTCAACACTTCTACCCCATACATGCAAACCTGCGGGGGCCTGTGCCCATGCGGTAGCATGCTCCTTCGTTGGCTTTGAAACGCGCGCGCAATCGGCGCGGCGGCATGACGTCAGCCCGGACAAGATGGCGCCGAGCTTGTTTCCGGCTTCACAAAATGTCACGTGACGGCCTCTCCTCTAAATTTTCCTTCCTCCAAGTATAGGCAGCAAATGATGTCGCTGTTGATCCGGATCTTTCATGCGATGGAGGGACGCCGATGAAAATGTGCCTGTCTTGAGGGCATGCGGCATCGCACGTGTCGTTGAAGTGGCAGGGCAGCTTGCTGATGTCAGGGGTAGATGACGATAGTGGCGCGATGCTGAACAGAGTCCATGCCGTAACCTGGACGAAGAAGCAGAGCGGATTAGGTGGCCGCATCCTGCTGCTGTTCTCAAGCCCACTCAACCCATTAACCCAATACGCCATCGCATCAAAGGGGTAATGACATGGCCTACTAACAAATCATGCTTTTACGTTGCAGCTACTAGCAACGACGTTAATATGCGTACCTAAAAAGAAGTAAGGCTCTAATTGGGCATTTCAGCTAAAAAGTGTAATCAGAAGTCATCGGCTCTCAGCCCCTTCCCCTGGCAGCAACGGCCTTATTGAAGCAGTCTGAGTGACGCCACAAGCTAACAGCGGCGTTGTCCGCTGCAAAGCTGCCGCGCCCACGATCGGTGCGGAGCAGAGCGTGGCCGTGGCACATTGTGATGAAGTCGCCGAGACCTGGCAGAAGCTGGACAGAGCAGGGAAGGACACAGATATGTGTCGCCTTTGTCCCCCTCCGTCTTCCCCGCTTCACCCCACGGCAACCTAAGCCAGAACAACTAACTTACTCCCAGTGCTCAATACGTGCCGTTCAGTCAAGAGCAAGCACGTGACTATCAGTCTGTGTCGTCACGAACCGCGAGGGTGTCAGACTTGCTTTACTCCCACAATATTCAGGAGAACCTTCAAAAATTCAGTTACAAATTCAATTACAATTGCAATTCAATTACAATGACAAAATCATTCCCAGCAACGGGCTCCCACTGTTTGTGGACAGCTGTGGGATAAACAACACCTTTTTGTTCACTTTACTAACTGTCAAATGTTAACTGGCGCTACACTAAATGCGGCAGACACGTCAAGCATTTTGCATTTCGCATCGTAGGAAAACTCGGCTACCGAACACCCACTAGCGTAATTTGTGCCTACGCGCTCAACGTAAGAGTGGCGCAAGTAGCACGCGAAGAGTGAATATGTGTTGCGAATGATTTGTCTTGATTTCAAAATATCTCTGCCGTTGGGTTGTAATACAGTGCGTTGTGAAATCTGGCTTCGCTGATTCCCGTAGCGGCACAAATTATTTGGCTCTCCAAAACATAACACCTCTTATATATGCTCTAAGTGATGTGCCTTTACAGAATTCATCCATTGAGCCAATTGACATTTTCTTCAAAATATGTATCATTGCATCAATAAAAATAAAAAAATAGGAGAATGTTTATGTTGTCACATTAGAAAAAAATTCATGCTATATTTTGGAACAATTTGCAGGAGGTGATAAACTTCAACCATTCTCGTCTCGTTCCATCTAAACTATTCCATCCTTATGATCCGAAGAAATAATTGTAGACAATTACGTTACTTCCTAATGCGAAATTTGAGCGCAGCTCATCAGCTGTTTCAGCTTTTCGATAGATTGAGGCAAAGAATTCGAGCACGACGCGTATGTACAATTACAGAGAGCTTGTTATTTTTCATACAAATTCCTTCTTAATAAACACTCCACTAACAGTTCTTGATTGCCATCAAGGAAGCTTTGTGTACGGAGATATAGATGGATATATGCTCGATTTGCTGCACCTATGCCTGGTTCTCAAAGACGAGGTCTGTTCAAGCATTTCGCCAGGTTGTCACAGCTATGGGAGCCGTTACGAGCTAGAGGAACGGGATGTTCTCCCGCATAAGTGTTAAGAAATTCCCACTTGTCTTTATATCAACATTAAAGTCCCCATCCACCCTGCCACCATGGCAGGTGGCAACATTTCTGGCACAACGTTGTCAATGCCAAAGCATGCAGCGCACATCTGTCACTACCGCCACGTAGCTTAAAGCACGATTGAGCTGTCCACTGTTCAAAGAGAAAAGCTATGCGCCTCCCCTCTGGTTCAGGTGTCCACCGAGGTTTGTGAGACAGATACTGAGCATTTCGTTTCCTCAAAACCCAATTTAAAAAGTTTACCCTCTGCTTTTCAAGTCTCCGCTCTATTGTTTTCGCAGCTGTGCGAGACAGATACCGCATATTTCCTTTCCTCAACAAATACCGAAGACACTTTGGAAACTTTAAAGTGTGCTTGGCGAAAGCCTTGTGGTCAACCCACTGCCGCTTCCCCGAACCGCTTTGCGCGGAATCACTGGGCCGCTTCGGACTCATGCCTCTCACTCACTCGACTGCAACAAGAAGTCTGGCAAAGGAGCGGCGGTGTAGTGCCACCGCCCACACGCGCACGCTCGTTCTACCGCTACTCTGGGACGTGACAGTTACTATGCACAGCTGCGCCACCCACTGGCGCAGCGGTTGCTAAGGAGGGGATGAGGATGAGCTCCCGCTAAATTGCTTTCTAGATTCAAGTACCCACCACCACACAAAGCCCTCACGAGGAAGGAAGCAGTCGGCTGGCGTAGGCTACAAACAAACTCCTTCCCCAACTTGTGCATCTATAACAAGATGTCACCAACACAATATAGAGCAAACTGCCCCTGGTGCGGCGACACACCCACACTATACCACATCACATGGGAGTGCGAACGAAATAAAGCATCCCACCAACACGAATTCCCGAGTGCGGAGCAATGGGAGAGCCGGCTCACCAGCAGCGAGCTCGCGGCCCAAAGGGCCTTAGTGCGGCACGCTACTGATGCAGCGCGACTCAGTGGAGCCCTGGACTAGGGGCCCAACCTTGCTGAAGAGAAGCCTCAAGTCGCCGGCGCCACGAAAGACGACGGAGGCTTCGAATCCGCGAATCTCTTGAAAGATCTCAATAAAAGTTTTCTACTACTACTACTACTACTTTCGCAGCTTAAAGGTGTCAACTTCTCGCTGCAACGGACAATGGCGACGCCGTTGTCCGCCGGCGACCCAGAAATGGACCCCAAAGAGCTTGCGCTCTAAAACTGACCTTAAGAGAAAAAGCGTGTAAACATTCCTGAGCTAGCATTGCTTCATTGCAGCTATTGTACAAATACAAACGCATTTATCCTGGCAGAGACTGCATAGCAGAATGGCTGCGTTAGTAAGAATTCAAGCCATGCGCGTTGAAAGGTCGGCATAAATGATGAACTTGGTGATAGATGGCGCCTGAGGAAATCTCGGTATAACCGGCAGGAAGCCGAAGCACGGCAACTTCCTGCAGTAAAATCGGGAAAGCATGATAGTTTCATGAAATCCGTAAGTATCAAAGTGTTCTGTGTGGTCGAGTGAATAAACTTTTACCAGTATACAGTATAAAGCGCCCAGATTGCTCGTATATCTTCTGAATATACTATACAGTGCTTACTTCAGCCAATTTATTATCATAGAGCAGTCATTTTTTATATAGCGACTGAAAAAATTGCGCAGAAAAAACGAGGACAAAGCAAAGACAAGACAAGGACGAGCGCTAGCTCACAACTGAAGGTTTATTCCGAAACACATGCAGATATAAACCGGAAAAAACAAAACGAACCATACCAATCTGACATCAAGAACATCACATGTCACCCCCTGTGTACCCCAGCGATTTTGCCAAAAAGCGGAACTCCCTATCAGAGAAGCGGACGGAAGTCTGGCTGACGCATGTATCTCCGCTGATACGCATAGAAACGCTTCCATGAGATCTCGCACAAGTTGGCCTGAACAGAATTGTTGCTTTGTCAAAGAGCGTTTTACACTGCAGCTTCTTATCACCTGCATCATAAGTGCGGCACAAGTGCGGCACCAGTGCGGCGACAAGTGGGGACAACCTCCCCAAACATTGCCGCACTTGTGATGCAGGAGATAAGCTGTTCTGTTCAGGCATAGGGACCAACTTGTGCGGGAACTCATGGAACTCAGGGGGTGAAATGTGATGTTCTTGATGTCAGATTGGTATGGTTCGTTTTGTTTTTTCCTGTTTATCTGTGCATGTGTTTCGGAATAAATATTCAGTTGTGAGTTAGCGCTCGTCCTTGTCGTGTCTTTGCTTTGTCCTCGTTTTTTCTACGCAATTTTTTCAGTATGCATATCAACCAACTAGCCCAACTTTCTGTTCTCATAAGTTTATATAGCGATATTATTTCCACAACGTGACGCGTTTATTTTAGGCGCTCCGCATGTTGCTACTGAATATAGAACACACTGAGAAGTTTGGAGATATCTCATCGCGCTTGCTTGCGTTATTTGCTTTGAATAAAAAATTAGAACGCCAACACTGGACACCTTATAAGAAATTACAGCTATAAATTCTCTAAGAATGCTTCTTTTCTTTACGGCTTAGTTTCTAAGTATCATCACTTGAGTGAGTAAGCATCGTAACCAGAATTGGTGCTGTAGTTATAGTCCATGTAATTATTTTTATTAAGCAACGGCTCGTTTTAGATTCCGCGTTGAGAGCTGCCGTTAAAGCCCATAAATGATTAAGAATTTAAATGCGGCAACTTTTCTTATTATCATGGAAGCTCGTTGAAGAATGATGTCGTCAATAGGTTTTGCTAGCGATTTCCTTTTTCTGTTCGTAGACTACTCATTTCAGCTGCTTTGTTGACTCACGGCGCCAACCGGCGCCTTTCCCCCGTTTCGTAAGAGTGTCAATCGTCTGATCATGCGCTCACAAAGTTCGCAACTTCGCCGGTGGCCTTTGGCTCTAGTTAGCAGATTTCGTTTCCTCGCTGTTGAAGGCTACACCATCAAGAGGACAGATCCGCGAGCCATGGCTTCTTCCGATGAGTGGCACACCCACAGACAGTATTAAAGAAACGGGTTTATTCCAGGCCAGCAAAAGCTTCCACACATCACAACATGATGCATAGGGGCGGGGCAGAGCATGCATTCTGCAGGGTGTAGAGGGCGCAATGTTATGGTTACACCAAAACGGGCGTTTGCATCGGAAAGTTAGAAAACTAAAACGCACCGACGTGGGAATTGGACAATGCGACACAAATAAGGGCTCAAAGCGGGGCATGGAACATCACCACCCATGTGGATTCATTCACATCAAACATCTGTTCAGTATCGCTCCCATCTTGTTTTTTCAACCTTGTGAAGTGCCACCGCGTCGTCCATGCAGTACATCGCGAAGGCTGGCGCTCGCCTCCAATCGCTGCACTGTGCTGAAGCTGCCTGCGGGCTCCGGCCCAAATCCACCGATACACCGCTTACGGCGCTTTTATCAAGTCTCATCGCCGCGGCGATTCCACGCCACACACCGCGAGAAACTTGACTCATACGCTGTTAAGCTGCGCACGCTGGCACCTAGATGGCGTGAGAGCAGCGCCAGAGCAGCGCGGGAAGTTTGAATAGCAAAATGAGGCAAACTGCACACACTTTACAACCTCGTTCATGTTCTCATATCTCCTGTTTTGATTTCACAAATCTTAGTATCAGTGTCGGGATTATTTTCTCCACACCATACCGGAGAAATTGACACTTGTCACTTAAGACAACTCGCATATAATCCGAATATCAATTTTGGGGCGTGTTCGTATTGACTTGCAAAATACGTGGGGAGGAAGATAATCTTGCTCACTTACTACAGGTTGAGGTCGATAGAAGAAGTCCTCGCCCACGCCTCTAGTGCATCGCGGGTGATGAAGTAAATCTAATTAAAAATAAAATTAAGGGGCATAGTGCCAAAAAAATAAATCACTTTCAATAAAGATGACAAGGAGAAAGGTTCAGTAGATGAAAGGAGGAAAGGGAGGGGACTGGAATAGTTAGCGAAACACGTCAGCCCGTTCGCCTCCCCCCCCCATCCACCGGTTAAGAATAAAACGTGTGTTTGCGTCCTGAAACTGTGCTCTGGTTTTTAGTTAAAATAGACTAGAACCTTTCGTCACAAGTGGCACTGTGAGCTAAAGTGGAAGCCTTCCTCACTGCTGTAGGCGAAATAACAGGTATGTGACATCACCGATGCCTGCAGCCCAACAAATTTGGCCACGTGAGAAACAACCGTGCTTATGTAGTGCTGCGTATATGCGCAGGGAATGGTGCATATGTCTGTCGAATAGTTAATTGCTTGAAATTCCGTATCATTTTATCAAGAAAAATATAGCCCACAAAGTCGTAAAAATTGTCAGACCAGAAAAACTGTTCATGCTGTGTTTTAGAAATAATTTGCTGAAGTGGCTAAACTCTGCCAAGAACTTACATGATCTACGACAACACTGACTGGTTAAGATAAGCTACCTCTCATTACACTTTGTCTCAACCCAAGTATGTAAAAGTCGAGGAATTCGTGAACTATCAGAACGTTAAACGGCCAAAAAATTCTATTAAATGTAGCAAGCGTGTGAAATTTCCTCAGTTCTCATTGTTCTATTGCAAGTCTTTATAAATACCAGCGCATTTATCTTAGCGAACACTACAAGGACAGCCGCGCTAGGAATAATTCAAGGCGTGCGCCTTCCTTGAAAGCGTCAGCACAAACGATAAAAGGTGCGATAGATGGCGCCAGGGGAGCTGTCGAGGTACGAGCACGATGTCGAAGCGCGGCAACTTTAAACCGTAAAACAAGGAAAAAACACTCTTTCATGAAGCCCGTTATATACAAAAATGTTGTGTGCGCTCAAATGAATAAACTTTCATTAGTAATTAGTGTACGCCCACATTTCCCTTATATCAGATGGAGATCTGCCTTTCTTACTGCAGCCGACCTATTCTCTGTAGCAGTAAATTTTGATATACGAGCTACGTGCTCATCTACAGTGGCTTCATGTGCAGTATTTGTCATAAATATACACAGCCCAAGGGATTTCCTTACAAGCCGTGTATCGGAGCTCTTAAGCACAAGTGACACTTCCAAGCACAGGAGAGTTGAGGATTTATGTTCCTCCACACTTTGTGAGATTAAGGTCCTGAGTATGCAAGACAAGCCGCTATTCAGGGCCCAGAAATAGACCGCTTGGGCTGCATACTTTTCGCAGAGACTGTACTAATACCTTGGGCTCCGGAACAGTGCTGGTAAATATAAAACGAACTGAGACGTCAAGTGTTATTATATCCCTCTTGCTTACATTCGTTCCTTTGAAGAGAAAACTGGTACATGGACGTTGGTCATCTTACCCGATATTATAACTGTGAATGCCGTAACAATTTTTTTACAGGTTGGTTTCAGACTGGCATGGCTTGAGGGAGAAGACATCATACAAACAATTGCTGCTCTAGTCACAGTCCATATAACTATTTTTATTAAGCAAAGTCTCAGTTTTTTTCATGATATTAGTGTTCATTCATGAGATGGGGGTTAAAATCTGCAAGAATTAAGAAATAAAATGCGGAATTTTATATTACTTTCGTGGAAGCTAGTTGAGGGAGGATGACGTTGCAATGTTTATCTCGCAAATTGCATTTTGTATTTGTGAATGCGAGTTTCATCAGTTCTCTGGCTCACAGCGTAAACGCGCATTTCACCCGCTTGCTGAAAGCGCACACAGTAGAAAACTTCGCCTGAGGCGTTTCGCGCCGCTGATCAAATTTTTGTTTCCTCACCTTTTACATTCTCGCAGATACTCGTGTATCAGGCGTTTTTTTTCTCTGACCTAGGTCAAAATGGCGACGTTATTGCCTTCACGAAATACTAAACATATGTGGTCTCATTGCCGCGTATGCACGGTTTTATCTTGTTTATAAATACGTTGTGTTCTGAATAAAAAAATCAGTTGTTATTCAGCGCTGTGCTTGCCTCGCCTGTTGTCCATCGTCTTTCGCGCTGCTTTTCTATATGGAAATTCATAACCAACTCGCCCAGAATTGCGTGCTTCAGGACTTATTTCCTCGCAGAAGAAAAACTGCACAGTATCCAAATGAGTTTTTGGGTACATGTTTCTTATTAACTGAAAAAAGTTGCGTCGAAAAAGGTAATCCTGTATCACATGCGACTGGAATAGTTCTCCAAAACATGCCATCCGAGAAGAAAGAGCGAAAAACCATGAGACAAGGCCTGTGTTTGCGCCATGAAACTGTATTGTGGTTTTTAACAGGCAAAAAAGCATTGAAGGTTCTATGAGAGGTGCAACTCTCATAAAGGGAGGGAGACTTACTGCTGTAGGTGACGCAATAGACGGACCATAATGACCGACCATCGATGACTAAACTCCACTGGTCGTAAATTATCCAGAAAAGCACAGGTGTGCCCTAGAAGTGGCTCGACATCCTTCCGATACGAATACTTCATATTTAATAAACAGTAACTAATATGACAAGTCGCTCAATATGAAAAGTTTATTGCAGCTTATATCCACTTCAACAGCTTAGTTACGAAAAATCACTGGGCGATAAAAGTTTGAATACTGTTAATTTCTAGGTTTTGAAACTTCCTATGATCGACGAGTTTTATTCGCCACTGAGAGGCAAAATAAGATAAGTAAAATATTTGCCTATCTTCTTTTGCCTCTAAGTGGCGAATAAAACTAGTCACATTTGTGTTTGTCATTTTTGGCTATGCCATAGCTCACAATGCCCGGCGCGTTCGCTGCAACTTGCACCGTCACGCCTGCAGACTGGCTCGCGCGGGCGCCGCAAGCACCGTTGACATATCGGCCTGCCGGCGCATCGAGGTCGTCGCGCCTTGCCAGCAGCTGATTTCGTTCACTCAAGCCACGGTTGAGAGCAGCACAATCGTGGCGCGCGAATGCACTCATCACGTGATTTTTTTTTGTATTTCGCGGGCTTTCTTTAGAGCTCGAAAAAAGATACATGTGAGGTTTTTGTTATCGCAAATAAGTGGAAAGGGGCTTTCTGAAGGTGCTCTCCAAATTTGCTATTCACAATTAATACCTAAAGTCAATATTACGCGTTTAGAAAAAGTATGTTAATTGCTAACTAATTAATTGCAAAACAAAATATTGCCCATGATGCGCAAGCCGGTTGGTAGAAGTATGTAAGTGGTTTCCTTCGCCGAACTCAAATATTTTATTTTTTAACCCTTGGGTAAAGTTAGCGTGGACGCACTGTAGAATATCCTAAATATTACTCTAGCCCTCACATGCAGTGAATCAAAATACCTTAGTTGGTTGGATGAATTGAGAACGAAAAAAAGAAAACACATATATATTTTTTCGTCTGTAGTTAACTCCAGAAGAAATTTGTTATATGCATACATTTTCTCCTTTTATGTGTTAGGCCTTCAATAAGAACAAAGAAAATTAGCGAAGGACACCTGCAGTCTTTTTCGTAGAAATTCCTTGAGGGCGTCTCGAACTTTCTAAGGAGGGGCACTTATCTCCAGGCGCCACGCACTCATCTTTGCTGATAACACATGCAGTTTTCCGTAACTGTGTTCCACGAACTGCGAACTATAAATAGTTTTTCTGATTGCACGGCTTGTGCAGCCGCACGGCTCGACCGCAAGAAACGTTCACGTCTGACTTTTGCCTTTCACTGCGGGCATAATCTACGGGCAAGCACAACTGTTTCTTTTTCCATGTGTCTTCCCGACGGCTGTATATTTCGTGCGACTTCGGATTTAGTCTCTTTATTCAGCCACAAGCTCTTTCTTGTAACAACCAACCATCTCTTGGCCGGCATCGAACGGTGTCACAGAAAAATTAATGCTATGCTGTTTGTTCTCGTATTTTCAGACTTCGGTGAGGCTAGACACTGTACCCCAAACATCCAGTAAGGCGAACTACTTTAGTAATAATTGAACGCAAATTAACGTAGGTGATTGCACAATGCACTGAAAGGCCTATTAATTAGGCTAATGCAGCTTACCCTAACTCACCATGTTCTGTACTAGGAGTTAATTTCGTCATGTCGTCGCGCCGCTTTAACCCGTGTCGCTCGAACGTGTGACAGGAAAGGAACTGAACAAACAAATCTGAATTTCTGATTTCATCCTCAGAAAAAGCTTCATCAGCAAAGAATCGGCACGAGCGCTGTAGGTAAACACAGGTGTTTCTCAGATTAAGAGGAGACGTGTGAAACAAAATGGGAAATTTTGTCCAAATTTTTGACTTGCCGTTTTATGTTTCTGTCGTCCTAACACACAGGTCCTCACCTGTCTCGCCACGAAAAATTGTAGTTAGAAGTGCAGTAGAAATTTAGAATGGGTCGTCTTTTTAATTGGTGGTTGTAGAAAATTGAGAGCGTGTCTTGCTTCTGTTATCCCGGCGCATCATGAATCCCGCCGGAATTTTCATAGGTGACGCACAACTTAGTGAAGACGATAGATCAGATCTTCTGCTGGTTGTTATGCTGCGTTTCCCTAATCAAAAGGAAGTGCCTATGAGGGAGTACACTTCACTCTTTATTTTTTCTGCCATCGTTTTTTCTGGAATATATAGATCACTAATTTCTTCGGCACATGGCAATAAATGACAACGGATTCATTCTCTTCGTGCCCAATGAATCGTTAGACGTTGCGAGTGCACCAAAACTCCTGTTTTTCTATGTACAAGTGCAATAGTTTTTGAAATATTCTATTTTTTCCAAGGAACGGTTTAAGGTTGAGTTTTCAGGATGCATATGTAGTTTAACTTTTAGTTGCCTCAGTGTTGTGCTTATAAAAAATAACCAACAGCTCTATTGCTCACAACAGGGCTTTCTGAGCATGCTTATAAAATAACGAGCACTTTATCTTTAAGTGTTTAAACTTCATGGAATGTCATAACAAGATTATTAATTATAACCACTAAATATCTATACCAGCTGGGTGAGAATAAAATTAAGTTCCAAAGTAAGGTCAAAAATAAATAAAGGTTTTAAATTTAGGTGACGTCAAATGTATAACCACGGCCGCTTGATGCAAAGCGCAAAGCGAGGTGCGGCCAGCCACGTCGCGCCGCCGACAATGGGTGAGCATGTCCTGGCGGAGTTTACAGTCGCGGCCGCTGTTTTCGGTGGGGGCGCCACTGTTCGGGGACAGGTCCCGGGAGTGGACTCCCGAAGCGCTCCTTGCTTCGTCGTGTTCGAGCACGTTTGCGTCGTGTAAAACCGCGTTTGCCTTCCATATTCAATGCAAAATAAAAACCACTACTACTACTACTCACGTTCCTCATGTCTGCAGTGCTTTCTTTGGATTTTCTGCTGTGCGCGTCAGTGAGCACGTTTGCCTCGCGTCTGCGGTGCTGGATTTGGACTTTTCGTGTGCGCGTGAATGAATGTTTGCCTCGTGTCTGCCGTGCACTCTTTGGGCTTTTCGTGCATGCGTGTGTGGAGGTCAGGTACGTGCATGGGGCACGATGCCGCGCATCTTCTCTGTGCCACTGTCCGTCACAAACTCTAGAAAACAGCCAACTGTGAGATATCATGAGTTTCCCTCCGAACTACAGCGTTGAGAAGCGTGGCTGAAAATATCGCTCGCCAAGGACTGTCAGGGAAAGGAACAAAGTGGACGCCAAGCGACAGGTCTCTGGCATGTTCCTTGCATTTTACAGAGAATGACAACAAAAAGTAAGATCAAGGAAGATTGTTCGTCTGTGAATGGTTCCTTCCTTTCTTGTATGACCACGAAATAAAAGTGTCAAGTACTTTGTTGTTTTCTCGGCTGCAGGTGGGCTTATGAAGTTCCACAACTTCAGCTATAATTATCGTTTTTTTTCTTTTTTATAAATTGCAATAACTTGTGTATATAAGGGCTCGGGCTCTGCCACTCAAGCCCTATGAGGCTTTGGTAGGCCGGGTTTCTGTACATTTTTTTAAATATCTGGCGCAATAAAGTATTATTATTGTTATTATTATTAAGACCCAAAATTCGACGTGACACGAAGCGGAAATGTACTGCGTGTGACCAGCTGTGCGTGTCCGTCTCATTCACCGTCTACATGGGGTAGCGAGAAGTGAATAAAAATCAGGGAGCACTTTGACGATCTAAAGTGCGAAGAGGCGAAAGCCTTTAACCGCCTCTGTCGGTGCCCTCTGCATGGCGACTGTTGAAGATCGTTTGGTGACTCTTGAACGCTTCCGTACGGCATCGCGAGCGCGTTTCGCAGCGGGCGACACTGGAGCGCGCGCGGGCTGCATCCTTCCTCGATCAACGTTCAGAGAGCACCTCAGAGCTCTGGGTGATACGACCATTGTGCAAACTTTTGACGTCAGTGTACATGCGCCGTTGTTAAACCACCTGAGGATTGCGCATGCGCAGTGTGCGCGTTTAGTGGGTATCATTAACTAATCATCATTACTGTTCGTACATCTACTAATACACCATTAACTACCATTACTGACTTTTCAAGTAACCATTAATGACAGCTGCCGCGGACGCATGGACGGACGGACACGCTGGCGAGTCATGAGCCATAAAAGGCTTACGCCTTAAAAGTAGATCGAAAGCTTCAGGCGCATTAATGCAACATCCTGAGGTACAGCCGCTCGCCCGGTCGTGCAGGCATAGACTTCCTACCTGCCGCGGTGATTGTGACATAATCGGCGTTTTCAATGACTACTTAAATATGCAGTCTTTAATGAGCAACTAGAAAGCGCACTGTTTACGCCTCAAGGAGTGAGCAACGGGCGTACCGACGCAGCTGGCGCGGCGTTTCCCTGCGAGTAGAAGTCCCCGAGCAGTGGCGCCGCGGCGGGCGCACGGAGAACTAGGCCCAAGACGCCGTTTCTGTGCGACGTGGCGGGCCGCACCTCGCTTTGCGCTTTGTATCTAGCGGCCGTGGTATAACAAACGAAAATAGTCGCACTTGCTGTGCTCCCCCCTAGCGGTTGTGTTAATAAATGGTTTGTCCCTCGTTATGCAAAAAGAGAGATGAAATGCAGCCTTAAGTCATCGTTCGCGCAGCTTAGAAGGTTATAGAGGGAGATAAGTAAGTAGAACCGCTTTTCTGCCAGGCGGTAAACACGGCGTTCGCTTTCAATCGCCTGCCGCGTTCGCCTCTACGCAGACAGACATAAAGTAGTGTGGGCAACTAAGGGAAAGAAGTAAAGATAATAGCGCCCAGCCCACGCCGCCTAAGGCACGACGGGCTCAAACCAATTTAAAATATTGATAGTAAATAGAAATTTCGCTTAGAGGAAAATAAAAAACGGAAGGGGTATCTACCATCCACGATCCACAGCCAAGAGAGGAGCCCTAGATGAGCGGAATTTACTTGAAAATTGGAGCTATCCTACCGTAATGAGATATTTTCCTTGATTTTCATGATTAACTATTCATGATTGCAGAAATAACATCCATTTCGCAGTGTTTCATGCTAAAGACATGATTTCCTGAATATCTTGTCGTGCAATTTTTCATTTCCAGTTCCGGGCTCCATGCTTGTAGGTCATCTTGCCAGTTCTGCTGACATACTTGAGTCTAAAAACTTGTCAAAAAACCTAGAAAGTGGTTTGCAGTAACGAAATGTCTTAATGTTTTAAGGTAAGATTTGTTATTTGTGAATTACATGTCATAGCGAATCTCCTTGCACTGCTTGTATTAACCATCGCTGCTTTATGTTTAGTACGCAAGCTTATCTGCCATAGATGTGCCGACGAGTTATCCTTGCAACTTGTGTTTTGCGTGTGTCGTCATGTGTACATTCAGCTGAAATGTGTAGGCGAATCTAATTACACCATTTATACTTTGCCTTATTTTTTACCTTACGGAGGCAAACAGGCAAACGGGTGGGCAGGAAGGCAGGCAGGCAATTCCAGGCACACAAACTCCCTGTGTCTTCGCATGACCCCGCTCACTGTCTAAACGTTCATTTCATGCTGTTCCATGACATATGCGACACATGACACCTGACGGCGATTTTTTCCCTTGCCAGGTCCGTTTACCGCAGTGAGGCCTCCCAGTGATCTCAGGTTCGGAGAGGCACCGTCCCGGTGGAGGGAATGAGCGCCGGGCAAAAAAGGAGAATGTGGGTGAGGGCCCACTTGTCCTGCCTTCTCCTTCAGCTCCACCCGCTAATCTCTAACAAGGGCAGCTGACATTTCGAACCATGTAGATATAGCTGCGTACTTTAAGAGTGCTCTTGCCAGTATTCTAGAGGCATCAAAGGTCAAATATCAACCCTATTAAGGCTATCGTGAACAGCCTGCCTTCGCAAGCGGCAGCGGGTGAAAGGAGCCTCGCCTCGTTTCGTCCCCGCATGTGCAGTCTTTGCCAAAAGTTAGCAGGCTGCATGGCTTGCGTCTCATTCGTACAGTAGAGCCCTCACGGCTGCCCTTAAGTTCAAAAAATTCTTTGAAGGGGAGGACAGGGGTTCTCCTTGCCTTACATATATTTAGAGCTTGAGGGCTGGTAATACAGATTTAATATACTGCTGAGAAGTAAACCGCGCAGCCTAGTCACTTTTGGCGAAGACTGTACAAACAATTATGGAGCGGGCTAGTGGCGGCACAAGTGTGGCAGGCACTGACACCACAGTCCTCTCTATCATTAGAGCACACCAGCAGACTAAGGATGCGCGCAGCATCGTCAAACAAAAAGGTAGAATGGTGGGCAAGGTTATGAACACCTTCTATGTTCTCAAAGAGGCTGAGTCCAATATTAGGCAGATGAATGCGGCGCTAAGCAGCGACGTGGATGATTTCTAGCTTAAACGGTATTTAGAATTAAGTCGTGCTATCTTGATTTGTGAACTGAACATATTCACTGTGTTTTGAGCTTAAGGTTTATTTGATTATTAATGCATGCTTTTTCTGTGAAATTCAATTGTGAAAATTTCAAAATAATGCTTTCTTGGTGCGGTCTATGTTGATCTGTCCGTTCAAAATGTACACTCTTGGCTCCACTATACGAATGAGAAGCAAACCATTCAGCCTGATTGCTTTTGACAAAGGCTGAACATTTTCACCACTGAATTTCCTATCAGCAATCCCCCTATTTTACTGCGTTCAGCACTATATTTTCATTGGCATTTTATATCATGTGCGATACGGGCTCTGTCTCTTGTGCCTACACGAGTGACCCGCAAGCTTATCATTGTGGCTTCCTCTCGCTGTCCTCTTGAGCTTTCTATTCATCCGCTTACTCCAGCAAAGGGAGATAGATTTCCACACACGAGCAACTGATCAATATCATAGGCGATACTGCAGCCTTTAGAAGTGTGCTAATGGTCGTGTAAGCAAAAATGCAGCATGAAGTAGTTGAAACTACAAACAATAAATAGTCTTTTACCCCCTGAGGCAGTAAACATTTATTTAAAAAACACACGAAGCGAGGTAGTCGAATTCGCCGCGTCTCCGATAAGCGTAAGCATCACGGGACGAGGTAAAATTATTTATCTCTCACAAATAAGATGTTCAGGTCTCTTTCGCGTTATCACTAAGAAATGTCAGCATCTGCGAGAACTCGCTAAAAAGCCGGGCTGATAACCACTGTACTAGGTGAAAGCACAAAGAGAACACCAGGCGTCAACCTCTGGAGCGCACTACTGCCTTAACAAGAAGAGAAGCCGTGTGACTTGCAGAACGAGTTTTCGCTGAGAAAAATAAATGCTTCGTGATCTCCTGAGGTTATTGCGTTTATTGTGCAGAAAACTGAAAAATCAGCGCCGAGAAGACAAACGCTCACCCCAAAGTGAGTTTGGGCCTTCCTTTCTAGCTAACCCTCAAGCGAAAACAAGCGTTTTGCCTCAGGAATCGTCTCTTCGGCCTAGATATCTGGGGTGTGCGTGTCTTTTATCTCTTTATCTCGAATCACTGTCACCTGCGCGACAGTGGCAGTGGCCCGTTCAGCGCCACTCGACAGGCCAGTGGGCTTTCCTTTTCTTCCTTCTTACAAACACTGAGATCCTCACTTAACAGCGCGAGGCTCCCATGAGGATGAGGGCGCCCTCAAGGGGGTGACTCCTGGTGATTCTCGTCATGTCGTTGTGTAGACACTTGTCCGTTATAGCACTGAATTTATATTAACAGACATCTGAGAATATAATCCAACCTTTCCTTCTTCTTTTGCAGTGCTACATGCAGGCAGAAATACTCCTCGGAGTTCTCTGTCTACGAATCGTCATCTCTGACAGACTTTCGCTTTGTGAGAACAAGTGCAGCACAGACGAGGAACCCTTACTTGTCAAAAACTACACATTTAGCCACTTGAATGATATTGTTGGTGTCAGCTGCGTCGTCATCACAGAAATTCAGTCGTCATTCGGTCGTCAAGCTGCTGTAATCAGGGGAGCCGCTACATACCGACCAAAGTTCTCGGAGGAGAAAGTTCTTCAGGATGGAAATGAATGTCTCTCGATCCGCAACCTCAGTTTTGAATGCTGTTACCAATATCCACTGAAGAAAGTATCAGATGAAGTGAGATTTGATTTGAAACTTTTCCTCCACATTATCCAGTTTGGTCAGCCATTGAGGGCCTTTTTCATTGAAGTGAATCGACCGAAACGAAGGGAGGTATATCATCGATATATTTGCATCGTCATCAGCGAGTAAAGCCAAAGAAAGGAGATCAAAAGAAGACAATAATCATTTGTACAGCTTCTGTAAAATCAATGCACATCCATTTGACGGTAGTACGTCACAGGTATGGCATGATACAAGTAAGGTATTTCCAGGAGGGACCCAAGACCTATCATACGCATTACGTGAAAAGGTTGTACTGGGAAGCACTAAACGTATTATAATTTATGCCTCTTCTTTCATGCCCGTTCCCAAAAACGTATGGAAATCGGCAAGAGTGCATCAAGTCAAGACTCAAGCTATAATCTTTAGCCCATTTACACGCGACGTGCATTTGCCGGTGTACAACTTCAGCAACATTTACTTTCTGGGCTCCAAACTAAACTCCACTTCTCATGACATTTTTTCAATCCGTGCTTTCGTGCGCCTAAAAATGGAGGATGCAGCCCTGAAGCCTGAAGACTATATTCCATCTAGCCCTTTTTTCATCGGTAAACTTTCTCTTAAATCCCTGACTTGGGACGGAAGGACCCTATTTTGTCTTCTGGATCACGAATTGTGCACTCTACCTGCACTCGAAGACCTCAGTTTGGAAATGTGTTCTCTAAGGGCGCTGTACGGCTCACCATTTTTCTGCCTCAGCCAGCTCAAGACCCTCGAACTATACAACAACGAATTGACCACCCTCTCTGCTGAAAACTTTGAGGGACTGAGCAGTCTGAAGAAACTCACTCTAACACAAAACACGATCGTCATTAGCAGTCCTGCTCCTGTATTTTCTCCGTTGCTTAGCCTAGACATCCTGCATTTGGGAGAGAACAAAATCGAAATCCTCTTTCCGGAAATTTTCATTAGTCTGAACGTGAGCGCCTTGTCGCTGTGATCTGACTTGATTTCAAACTGGTCGCAGCCAATCTTCTCCCGTATGGCAAGGCTGGAAGACAACAAGCTGGACAGCAACAAGATTAGAGTTTTGGACGACACTATGTACAATGACATTGCGGATCTCCCTTCAATAAACATTTGCAATACCCCATGGGACTGCACAAACTGCAGCATTAGAAATGTGGAACGTGTTTTGTTCCGACCGCATAAACAGGTTTGCTGTGAAAATTGTGTCGCTTGAAGGGGTGATAAAGGGCCTGTGGCAAATACCCCTGTAATAAGTACACTTCCAAGCAGAGAAGCATGCCGTCTCCCCGACTATTACGTCATCATTGGGGTGCCTGTCATTCTGGTGGTCCTTGGTGGTGACCGGGTTCGCCATGTACGTCAACAGATGGTACATCCGTTATTTTGCTCTATTACTTCGTGTCAAGGTCCAAGGATATCGACGACTGAAATCCGGGGAACGGTTCCTCTGGGACGCCTTTCTTTCGTACCATAACTTGGACGCGGAATGGGTGCGTGAGAACGTGGTACCGACGCTGGAGTCCTCCGCCCTTCGATTCCGCGTGTGCATCGGTGAGCGCGACTTCATTCCCGGCATGCCCATTGTAGCAATAAATGTGTATCGTGCCATAGCACACAGTTGAAAATCGCTGTTTGTGCTCAGTCGGGAATTCTGCGCCAGCCGCTCGTGCACATTCGAAGTCACCCTGGCGCATCACCGGGTTTTCGAGTCGGACCGCGAGAATCAGATGGTGTTTATCCTGCGCGAGGAAATCGCAGAATCGGAAATGTGTTCTCTACTGAAGTATTTGACCAAAACCAGGACTTATATTCAAGTCCCCTCCATGGAGTCCGACGTTGGTGTGAAAGACTTCTTCTGGTTACAATTGCGAGCTGCCTTGGAATTCTGACTCTACGGATCGGCTGCAGTGTCCTGAGGCCGAGGTGTGTGAACTTTTCTTAAACCTACAATTTGTCTTTTTCTCCTGCATTGAACTATTTTACTGCTGCTCTGCATTACATTTCACTCAATGGGCTGCATCACCACTAGTGCCTCCTTCCCTTGAGTTATGTTTTTACACCTGTAATCTCCCGTAGGATGGAGAATAACTTCGGAGCAAATATCGTTCATAAGGTAAGTTGGACTCAAGATCACCGCCTGTCGCTCTGTCCATCCCAGAACTTGTTTTGAAGCAGAAGTTTGTTTCTTTGTTTATTTATTTATTTATTTATTTATTTATTTATTTCAAGATGTCCCAAAAGGTCCTCTTCTTATTCTAATATTGTGGCACCGGACCGCTTTACCACGTATTCGGGGCAGCACCCCACCACTACTACTAAGCCGAACGGTTGGTAACGCATCACAGGAAGCTCAGTGAATCATTCCCTTCCTTTTTTAGTCACGCATGATGGCGACGCTCTACTCTGGATGTTCAAAGCCATGCGCCACGTGGTGGTAGCCAAGGGAACGTGAAGCGCTTGTTCAGAAATAATGGCAATGAGTGTCATTACAGCCTGCAAAATGCTATGCCACAGCAGGTGTTGGATGAGAGTGACATTAGGCATTTATTCCTTGCTAAATTAAGTTCACGCAAACACAAATTGGTACTTTGCACCAGATACAGTGAACGCTCCCTCATATGCCGGTACATTTCCAGGGCAGCTTTACATAACAGTAAGAAAGCTAAGCCCGCTTGAGAAAGTTTCATTAGAGACAAAATAATTTCAAGTTTTGCAATAATAAGGGAAGCACCTTAGATCTCATAGTTGTTAAGTTACGAGTAAAAGACACGAAGTGAAAAATACAAGTTTTCTTTTTTTCAATTCGCACCGCGTGTATTGTGGACCTTCTTCAAGGTAGGGGACAATTTTTTTTTAATGACGGGCTCTCGTTTGCGCTCTAAGAAACCAAACCACCGTCTTGGTGTTCATTGGCGCGGGCGGAAACAAAATACCTCCTGCTGCACCTGACTGAACGGGTATATGAAAAATTGTTAACTTCTATTCGTCAGCATTTTTATTGTTTTTTTTTATTTGGAAAAAGCCTGCAGAAGGAACAAAAAATAAATGAAGACGCCGGTGCTCTCTTGCAGCGATGTCTTCTCAACGGCCTAATGTTGATACAGAAGGAGCTTATCACCTAGACCATCTAGCAGCAATTAGTTGATATCGCGTGGAGATTTGCCCCGAACACATCCGAAGAGCTGGCATATGGATCTTTTCGCGAATGCACGGCTTGTCCAGATGCGTCTCGATCACGGACAGAGTTTGCGACGAAGCCCGACCTTTCAACGCTCATTCGGTTTACAGGTCTGTCAAATCTTGATTGTGTAACAATTCCAGAACGTACTACACGGCCGGCCGCCTAAACTTTATTCGTTCATAACTAAACCTTCTTTCTCGCCACAAGCTCGTCCAAGATAGAACTGTTTCGAAGGCAGATGTGTGCCTTGTTCGTTTCTCTACTTGCGTACCTTAGCAAGCATAGGTGCTATAAAGTGGCAAGCTTCATTTGGATTGGAAACGTATTATATTTGCACTCCTCTGAATTCATAGCGGCGAGGTTATTTGAGCACAACATTATCTAAGCTTTTACTGTTCGACGATAATATGTTTTCAAGGAGCATTCTGGCATTGAAGTGTCGAGAATTCGATTATTTAGCACGTAGCAGCGGCGAAATCAGTGCTACCATAGGGACTAGTCATAGAAGTTCTAACTTGGCCTTTATACCTGGGAATGACGACTTAATAACAAGTGAGCGCAATCACCGTGGCCGAGAAATAATTCTAGTTTAAGTAGTCACGAACATTCGTTGCATGATTAGCTTTTTGATGAAGTAAAAAAAAAGGGCCGGGAAGTTGTGTGAGGGTAGCGTTCTGTCTCGCACGCATTTCTGCAAGCATATGAGGCTGGTTCGGAAAGAAGGACTGTGCAGGATATTTCATACGAAGTTTCAAAAGCCTTTTTCCAGATGCATTAAGGCCGTCCTATACGGCTCCCTTCTCCGCAAGCCCCTGCATCCGCGCAGCATCCCTGCTGTGTTAACAGAGCTTTGGCTGAGTACGCCAGTGAGAATGGAATCCTGGCATGTTCTCCACTAGCAGTCAGCTGCATGTTGGAGAGGATGAAGTAAAACACAACAGTGGGCAGAACATTTTGGTATTTGTAACTACTAACCAGATTAGCCACAATTTCAGCGGACATCATCCGCCGCATTTGCTCTACAACTCGGACATGACTGGTCTTCTCGAAGCAAAGAAAAAATATTGGCGAGTTTTAACTTTTGAATGGGAAGGTTGAAAAAAAAACCATTAACTTCCAAGTGGTATAATTTTCGACAAGAATTTATTGCTTACTACTAGTTATTTGTGTCATTGCATGTAAAGTTGCAGAATGCTTGTGCATCGCATTCTTCGCACAAATTTATTTTGCCACCAGTGTAAGGATGGCGCAGACGCGACACGGTGATGCTTTGCACTCTTCAGGCTAAAGATGTCTTCAGTGCTTGCGCAAAGTTGTGCCCTTGGTTCAAAAATTGCCCCTACCTATAAAATGGTGATAATTGATTAGCCAGTGGACCTAAAGAGACAAGAAGAAAGTTCTTCTGGTGAGGACTGAGCAGCATCTGTGACACCATGATTTTAGTATCCCTAAAGCCACCCTACGCGCAACCATATAGATGATGAGGAAATATGGACAGCAGGAACTCTAGACAGTTTCTTCGTAACCTGAACGGCGCGCTCTTTCACCTAACAAGAGCGCTTACCTGCGTAACACATTCTGACAACGAAGCTAGGTATGTGTGGTCTGACCTATGATCTCGATCGAAAGTTTGTGTGCATATATTGCGAATCGAACCAAATCGAATGCCCATTCGACAAGAACGAAGGGAAAGACTGATCAAAATGGGACTAACACAGAAACAGGTGCAAATATGATAAGAAATCTGAAAAGATTACGTCTAGAGGCCACACGTAAAATCTATCGGTAGAATCTATAAAATCTGTAGCGGATTCTGGGATGAAGCAGTGCCAGGTTCAGCCTGCATACAGTGTCTATCAGGCGTATATGCTCAGAAAGGTTGTATAGCAGTCCATGGAGCCAACTCCATGTTAATTCATTGCAAGACTGAGAAAAGTAATAATTGAGAAAGGACATTTCACTTTTATCGAAGAGTTGTGCAAAATCAACATTTTCAAGTTTGCAATATCATAATGTCTTACTGTTTACATTTAAGCTGGGCTCTTCATATTTGCTGAGCACGATGCCATACGATGACAAATAATATTGACTTTTTGACATAAATCGATCAATGAGGCATTGACTTGCGAATTGGTGTCGCGCTTTGCCCCACTTTTCGGTAAATGAAGTGATGCCTTAACATTAAGGATGAGCGCAATTTTTTCTTACAAAAGAAGACAATGGTACACGCGGTTATCAAAACTTCTTTTATTCACGAAAGTCTTCTAGACCATGA
This sequence comes from Amblyomma mixtum, assembly GCF_055824585.1. Taxonomy (NCBI): domain Eukaryota; kingdom Metazoa; phylum Arthropoda; class Arachnida; order Ixodida; family Ixodidae; genus Amblyomma; species Amblyomma mixtum. The sequence continues at coordinate 12,526,885 of NC_143020.1, forward strand.
ATAAAGATAATAATTAATTTTCGGCTGAGTTAGAGCAGCAGAAAATTGCCAACGATTACGTTACTTCCTAATGCGTAATTTGAGCACAGCTCATCAGCCGTTTCAGGTTTTCAATAGATTGAGGCAAACAATTCGAGCAAGACATGTATGTACTATTACAGACATGCTATTTTTGACACATATTCTTTCATGAAGAAACAATCTACTAACAGTTATTGATTATCATGAAGGAAGCTTTATGGACGCAGAAATAGAAGGATATATGCTCGACTTGCTGCACCAATGCCTGGTTGTCAAAGACGAGGTCTAGCAAGTATGTTGCGAGGTTGTCACAGCTGTGGGAGCCATTACGAGCGAGAGGAACGGGATGTTCTCCCGCATAAGTGGTATAAGAAATTCCCGTTTGTCTATATATCTACATTAAAGTCCCCACCCGCCCTGCCACCCGGGCAGGCCGCAGCGTTTATGGCAACGTGTGGTCAATGCGAAAGCATGCAGCGCACATCTATCACTTTCGCCACGTAGTTTCAACCCCGATTGCGGTGTCCTCTGTTCCAAGAGAGCAGTGATGCGCCTTCCCTTTGGTTCAGGTGTCCACCGAGATGCGTGAGACAGATACGGCGCATTTCCTTTCCTCAAGAACCAGTTTACAAATTTTACCCTCTGCTTTCCAAGCCCCAGTTCTATTCGTTACACACCTGTGCGAGACAGATACTGCGTATTTCCTTTCGTAAAAAAAATGCCAATGACACTTTAGAAATTCTAAAGTCTCCTTGGCGAAAGCCTTGTGGTCAACCCGAACCGCTTGGATTCGGAATCACTGGGCCGCTTGGGTGCCATGCCTCTCACTCACTCGACTGCAACGACACGTCTGGCGAAGGAGCGGTGGTGCAGCTGCCACCGCCGACGCGCGCGCGCTCGTTCTACCGCTACTGTGTGACGTCATGGTTGCTATGTACAGCTACGCCCCCCCCCCCCCCCCCCCCCGGCGCGCCGGTTGCTGAGGTGGGGAGGAGGTTGCACTTTTACTTTCTCCTTTCTAAGATGCTGCTTCATTGCTTTCGCACCTTAAAGGGTGTCCACTGCTGGTTACAACGGACAACGGCGACGGCGACGCCGCGAAAAGGGGAACGCCACTAGGCGCGACGAGAGCGGACGCACCTTACTTCTGCTCCCGCGATCTTCGCCCGGAGCGCAGAAAATTTTGGCGGAACCCTGGATTATTCAGCTCTATCGTGTGCCGAAAGCCATCAGGACCAGATAGAAGCCAAGTTTGTTCAGGTGGGATCATGTTTCGGCATTTTATGCCGATTATTGATTCACCCCCGAGCAGCTGTTGCACTAAGCCTAACGCGTCGCCACTGCAACGGAAATCCCCGAGCCGTCGCCCAGCATGGCGACCTCCGCTCGTCGCGGATATGACCCGTTAACTGCGACGTGGACTGAAATTATCCCTACAGAACCTCTGGAAAACGTCCCGCCTGCAGAAGAAATTAGTGATGAGCATCATGCAGCGTGGATCATTCTTCACAAAGGTGGCCACCGCTCCAAGCGAGACGCCGCCTCGAACGCTAACGTGACGGCAAGAAAACAGCGGCAGACCGGCGGCGTCCGGTCATCACCTCCAGCCAAACTTTCCTGGCGACCCAGTCGAACACCCAAATTCGACAAAGAAGACATCATTATTGGGGTCAAGCCACGCATATCCATCGACCTACGGGCAGCATTCCCACCGGGCGAACTTGGCCACGCCTTAACCGCCTATGTTGGCATCGACGCCGCTCAGCAGGCCTCGTTCGTGATCTGGCCCCTGTGGGACCAAAACCTCTTCAGTTGCTCAACCCAAGACACCACCATCGCTAACAAATTGGCCAGGGAATTCATCCTTTCTTCCATCAAAGGTCAGGTTCCCGTGCAAGGACACGTAAAATTGAACGGTCAAGTGTGCCGTGGCATTATTACCGTCAACGAGCGGGACACCGCAGCAACGCTCAAAGGCAAGATTGTGTAGAGAGACGGGGACATTGCATTCGTCCGAAAACTGGGCAAATCTTCGATAGCGTTCTTCACCTTAGAGGGTAGAAGTGTGCCGCGCTTCGTCCGCTATAACACGACTATCACACCGGTGCGAGAATACAAGCGCACTATTCCCGCATGCTACCGGTTTGGTACCATTGGCCACCGTGCGAACATCTGCCCCAGGCCAGTGGAAGAAAGATGCGGCCATTGTGGACAGAATGTGGGGTCAATGGCCGAGGGTATGAAACCTCATGAGTGCAAACCGTCGTGCCTCGTGTGCGGGGAAGCCCGCCTTACGGGCTCCCAGGCATGCAAGGGCAAGTTCCGGCGTCTCCAGGCGGCGCAGCGACCCCCCGTGGTACACCCGCCCCAAGGACACTCCGGTGCAACGTCAAATGTCGTCGCCGGGCACCGTGCCAGGAGGTGCTTGCGGCAGCCCAGCTGCGGAATCGCGGCAAGAAGGCGGCGACGCCCGGCCCCCGTCAGCCAACCCGAAAACGCCACAGCAGCCGCCGAAGGCGCCGCCGCAGCAAAACCGACAAACGTCAGATCATGGCGCTCCGGCCTTCCAGCCTGAGGACTTCCCGGATCTCGGAGACGCTACCCAGCAGAAGGCCTCAAAGAAATCACAGGGCAAGGTTGGTGGTCGACGTATGGTCGTTTCTCAGTCCCCTCCTCATCCCTCTCCCGAACTCATCGAGATGCGCCGCGAAATGGCGGCGCTACGCGAGCAAGTTAAACAGCTCGCGGCTGAAAACAAAATTCTCCGTGTGGGAAAATCCACATCGTCGCCACTGGCACGCGAAGGTTCGCCCGCCTCCGAGAACCCGGAGCCCATGAGCGAAGGGTCTGTTCCCCAATCCAATGCGAGTCCTCCGGATGCTCTAGAAAACAGTGTAGCTGAAATTTATATTCAGTTTAGCGGTCTCGGCCAGCTAATTTCCCAAATTATCAACAAAAGTATTGCCGAAACTATCCGGAAGATGAACCTCGCGGTCACAAGTAACATTAAAACCTGGATCAACGATTCCAACTGCCTAGGGCGTCGCCAAAGCCACAATAAGGAGCGTTCATCAGAATTCAACCGCCGCATTGATCTCAGCGAAATTAGCGAGGACCCCAACGAACCTTCTTTGGCTCAGGGCGCCGGACAGGCTGCGATCGAGTCTGGCCCAGCTCACCCCGAAATTCATCATGGCACAGGGCACTAAGCGACCCCGCCACCCCCCAAAACAGCAGGCTTTTTCAGTTATTCAGTGTAATTGCAAATGTCTCTAAGACCGAAAAAAACGAGATCATCTTCGCCTCTATCTCGAGACGTTTAATCACCCAACTGCGGTAGTCGCCCTACAGGAATCTGGGGCGGCTGTGAAGCTGTCGGGATATAATACGGACCAGCGTGACCCCTCCACCTGTCTGCTTGTCCACAAAAGCTACACAGCGCAAGAGGTCGATCTCGAATTAAATCTGCCCTACTCGTATGAAATGGCCTCCGTCCTCCCCCTGAAAAGGACTGACCCCCCCTGAAAAATTCTTTATTTACTGTCCCCCTAAACGTAAGAATATAATTTTTTCCGCCATCTTCAGTATGGCAACGAAGGTGGCAGGGCGTGATCCCCTTCTGATTGTGGGTGATTTGAACGCCCCCAGTCGGATGTGGGGTTATCGCAAGGATGAAACGCGTGGCAGAAAGCTGACGGAGCTTATCTCCACGCTGGGCGTCACCCTCCAAACCGACCCTGCAAACCCAACCAGATTGGGTAACTCCGTCAATCGGGACACGTGCCCCGATCTTACCCTCACTCGGAACATTCAACACGCAGAATGGATCAACACCGAGGACACCCTCGGCAGCGACCACTGCCTCATCAACATCATTCTCTACACCCGTCCCCTCAAGCGACCGCTAAGCCAGGCACGACTCCCAGACTGGACGGCTTTCCGGCAGTCCTTGACCCCGTACAGTCTGGAACAAAACGGCTATTCCTCTTGGGCCCACACCCTTATAAAAAATATTCGCAAACACGACAAGCAAATTCAACTTACAGATAGGGTGACGGATGTGGATAACCATCTCCTTCATCTCTGGGAGGCGCGTCGCAGTCTCACAAAGAGATGGCGTCGCCAGAAACACAATCCGAAGCTCAAACTTCGAATTCTCGATATCACCCAGCAGGCGGCGGACTACGCTGTCCAGCTTGCCGACTCCAACTGGGTGGATCGCTGCAATCTGGCCGCTAGGCAAATGTCTGGTCGCAACACATGGAGACTTTTCCGTAGTCTGATCGATCCCACCCAAACACGCACCGAAACTCAAAAACACCTTCAAAGAGCTATTAACAACTTTAAGGGCAATACGGACCAGCTGGCACAGACATTGCGGGATCGATATCTGTGCCAGACACAAGACCCCCGGGGGTCGGAGCATCTCTATGCAGGCAGAGAAAATCCTGATCTCGATCGGCGATTTCAACTCCATGACCTACGGGCGGCTCTTGCTAAAATGAAATGAGGCACGGCTCCGGGTCGGAACAAGGTAACGGTCAAACTTTTGGCCAACCTACCGAATCAGGCGTACGAAGCACTCTTAGAATACATAAATGGCGTCTGGGAAGGGTCCCATCCTCTACCCATAGAGTGGAAAACTGCGCTAGTCACCTTCATCACGAAGGCCGGCAAACCAATCAATACAGACAACCTCCGACGCATTTCCTTAACATCTTGTGTGGGCAAACTCATGGAAACTATGATTCGAGATCTACTCTGAGAATACTTAGAAAATCGCAACACCTTCGCGGATACCATGTTCGGTTTTAGGCCGATAGGTCATCTCAAGACATACTCCTCCAACTAAAACATGAAGTGCTTACTCCTGTCGAGTGTCCCCATAACGACAAGATAGTCCTGGCCTTGGACCTTATAGGATCATTTGGCAATGTTAAGCACACCGTCATTCTCGCCCACCTGAGCGAGACTGACTGCGGCACTAACATCTTCAATTATATTAAACACTTTCTCACGGATCGGCAGGCCTTCGTCCGCATCCAGGACGAAGAGCACGGCCCGTACAGTATTTGCAGCAGGGGTACACCACAAGGCGCTGTACTGTCCCCTCTGCTCCTTAACATAGCAGTGCTTTACCTACCCTCTAAATTGGCCGATGTCGAAGGCATCCAGCATGCGCTGTATGCCAACGACTTCACTATTTAGGCCACCCAAGGTAATGTGGGTCAAATGGAAGAATGCCTGCAAGCAGCCGCTGATATAGTAGACAACTATGCCACGTACTGCGGCCTCCAGTGCTCCCCGCAGAAATCAGAATTCGTGCATATTCGGCCATCGCCGAAGTGTGCAATCCCCATTTCCCTCTTCCTCGCCAGCGGCCCCATCCGTGATGCATCGGAGATCAGACTTCTCGAACTCTTTATTAGTAGAACACGTCGCGCAGACAAAACACTGGCCAAGCTGCGTAAGGTTGGAGACCAGGTGGGCCGCATGGTCCGTCGGGTCTCCAACAAACGCGGAGGTCTACGAAGCACGCATGCGTTGCGACTCGCACATGCTTTCGTTACGAGTCGAATAATCTATTCGACACCCTACCTTCACTTACGAAAGCAGGACGAAGATGTCTTGGAGGTTACCCTCCGTAAGATCATCAAAAGGGCGCTAGACCTTCCGATCTCCACCTCCAACGCGAGGCTCCTCGCGCTGGAAGTGGTGAACACCTATCGGGAGCTGCAAGAAGCGCACCTCACCAACCAATACACGCGTCTTGCCCAGACCGTGTCCGGTCGTCGCCTTTTGGACCGACTACAGATTCAACACAACCATCACACAGAGGAAAGGGTACGAGTGTCCGAAATGTGGAGATGCGCCATCCACGTTCGACCCCTTCCTACGAAAATGTCCAAAGAAGACCATAATGGCCGGCGGCAGGCGCGGGCGGATGCCCTCCACCGCCATTATGGCAACAAACACGGTGTATTTTATACGGACGTGGCCGGCCCGCACCACTCAAGGGGGGATGGTACACGGCCGCGGTCATACACCAGCAAATATAGCTGGACGGGCTCACTTTCAAAGCTCCTAGCGCAACTCACGCTGAGGAGGTAGCCATCGCCCTGACTGCCTCTCACCCTCAGGCTCAATATATTCTATCGGACTCGCAAGGAGCTTGTCGAAATTACGAGCTGGGTTGGGGCTCCCTCACAGCTTATCGATTACTTCGCAACGCGGCACAGGATCGAGATCCTACGCTCCGCTACTAAGTATGGACTCCGGGCCCCCAAGGCCAACCAGGTAACGAGGCTGCAGACGCAGCCGCCCGCGCACTCACTTCCCGGGCCCCTGGCGATGACCTTACCGATTCGGATCTGGACAACGAACCACTTTTAAAATTTGAAGATATAGTCAATCACTACCAAGACTCTCACCGCTAGTACCCGACCCTCCTCAAGGGGCTGGGAGAAGCAGGTGAGCGTCTTCTGATAAGACTTTTTACAAATACATTGCTGTGCCCGGCAGTCATGAAACACTTCGACCCCTCCTTTTCTGGCCTCTGCCCATACTGTGCGCAGGTTGTTGACACATACCATACGGTGTGGGCATGCCAGAAAAATCCTTCCCTCACCCCCCAACCCAACCCGAGAGGACTGGGAGGCGGCCCTGCTCGGCTGCGACGACCTTCCGGCCCAACAGGCCATGGTCCGGCGTGCCCGAGCGGCGGTAGAGTCAAATGGGGTGCCGGAATAGGGACCACCTAGTATTGTGAGGGGAGTGGCGCACTAGCGGCCACCTCCCAAACTACCTCTCAATGTGTAACTTGTAATAAATGTTTTTCACCACCACCAGCTCCACGAAACGTAGAAACGGGCGCCTAAGAACTGCGCTCTAATATCTTTCTTTGGCCGTGGAGCACTTCGATTGGCTCTCCACTGCTAAATCTTCGTTTCGGCTTGTTTTTTGTGTTCAATCTGGTTTTTAATAAAGCCATTGTTTTCAGAAATCTTTATAGAGAGTAGCGATCGCACCGTGCATTTTTCTGTGTTAAAGCTTTCTCTTGATTCACGTTTCGGCATGATTCGTCAGTTTAGAATTCCGGCAGAAGTCCAGCTGTAACTTGCGTTGCTAAATTGGTATTAGAGGAAAGGAAATGGCGCAGTATCTGTCTCACATATATCGGCGGAGACCTCAACCGCGCAGTAAGGGAAGGGATGGAGGTAGGAGTGAAAGAGGTGCCGTAGTGGAGGTCTCCGGAATAATTTCGACCACCTGGGGATCTTTAACGTACACTGACATCGCACAGCACACGGGCGCCTCTTGCGTTTCGCCTCCATCGAAACGCGGCCGCCGCGGTCAGGTTCGAACCTGTTGATTGTTTTTGAATTGCTTTTTTACTGCCATGGCCTGTTAAAACAGAACTGAACCAAGGCCTGTCGATTCCCTCGGAGGCATTAGTACACCTACGTTTTTTGCCTGAGGAGCCGACCAAAGATTTTATCTCCCAAAACACCTTCAGACTCGGGCCGCGGAAGCAGCAAGGAGGCAGACCTAAGTTGTTTCGGAAATAAAAGCTATCAAGGCCATTCAGAAAATTACTGAAATGAAAATAAGGTCTATCCAGCAAAGACAAGATGACTTTGAAGACAAAACGAACTTTTCAGATTCATTTGGTTCTCTGTTATTGGATTGTATTGTTCAGTAACGCAGCGACGGCTTTCAAGCGTCCGTGCAAGCACATATCATGGTCTAAAATTGCTCTTACAATGCATCCGCACTGCGCGCTAGCTAAAGGATATTTATAAATGCGCTTAGTTTTTCTTTCGAGTAGCTTGTCACGAACCCGACGAGAACAACACCGTCTGATGCTAACGCACATGGCCTCTTACTGCACAGGCCGACCGCTGAATTCTACTTCTCACTTATTCCTCTCATTACTGAATTATACCGGAAGAGGAGTAACTATCTGTGATTACCAGAATACAAATTGAGAACAAAGTGTGCCCTTTCCTAGACATTTTTATGCGGCACTTGGACAGCCCTACAGCAAAGAGTAACTGGACTGTGTTCTCGGAAAATGTCCCTTCTCTAATAAGCAAGTACCCTTTATCCGCGCTAAAACTAACACTCTGGGCGCTGCTTGGTATGTTGATATACTGTTTACATAAGACACCCACCAAATAAAAACAAACGACTGCACAGGTCAGCCAAGCTGTGCTCGAGCAAGGCTTGTTGGGCTTTTTACAGATTAGCTTCCAGCGAACATGTCTCAACACTGAAAACGGAAGAGAGAATTTTTGGAGGCTTTGTGCAACAGTTCATGCTAAAAATGTTAATAAAAATCGAGGGCGTGATCAGCCAAGGCGATCATCATATTAAAACCCTCGTGGCGGACAACTCTGTAAGTGGTATACTTTGCAATCAGATCAAAGTTACCCCATGACATTCTACTAAGGCACCTTTCTTTGCTCCTTTCCGCGCATCCTTCTCAATGTGTTTTATTATGGTTGTTGTTCTCTCTGAAATGCATTCATCGACGTAAAAAATATATGCCTAATATATGTCTCGCAATTTGTAACGCTGAACTTCACTTTTTGATGCCACCAAAATAATCTCAGGCACATTTTTTCTGAGATTGTCGCCTTGCATTTACTAACCTTCAGCAAAAAAGTGCAGTAAATCTGCAGTTGTACTTCTGTTTCATAGCGACGCAATATTATTCGGAACATTCGCCAACAGTGCTAATGTGCGAGATAATTCGCGCCTATTGAGAGATGTGCGGTCCACGCAGTGTCATTTTTATAGAGCTAGAGGTATCCTTGAGCTGAAATTTGATTACAATATAGCTGTTTCCCCAGCCTAACAATTAAATTATAATGAATTTAGGCTCACTGCATTCAAATTAAGACAATTATTTTTTACCGCGCTACATGAAGATAGAAGTACTTCTCGGAGTTCTTGGCTTCTGCATAGTCGCTGCCAACAGAATTTCAACTTGTAACAAGAAGGGCAGCACAAAGAACCCTTACATGTCGAAAACTGCACCCTGAAACGCGAGAATGGTGGCATAATTTCTATCAGCTGCATTGTTATTACTGAATTTGAGTCCGCATTCGGTCATCAGGCTGCTATGATCAGGGGGGTCACTAAAATTCGCCAAAAGTTCTCTGAGCAGATTGTACTCGACGACGAAAATAACTGCCTCTCGATCGTCAAGCTAAGCTTCGAATACAGCTCCAATTATCCCTCAAGGAAAAGTCACAACAAGCGAGATTCAATTTGAAGCTCTTCCTGCATATTCCCCAGTTCGGTGTGTCACTTAGGGCGCTTTTTATTGGTGTGTTCCTAGACAGTTCATACACACGCCGGAATACGTCACATTTATATGCATCGTTAACAGCAAGCCAAGCCAGAGAAGGCAGAATAACGCAACCACTTACGGCATGTACAGCTTCTCTACCATTTACTTCAGCAAACCTGCCGACAATATGTCGCGTGAAAGGCAGGCCACAGGAGGCATTTTTCCTCGGGGCACTGAGGCCCTGTCATACGCGCTCAATGAAAAGCTGGTGCTTGAAAGTACTAAACCGACTATATTTTACACCTGCTCTTTCTTATCACTCAACAAAAGTGCTGTGTCCCCGACCACCGCACGAGCAATTAGGATGAGGCCATTATTTTATGACAGTGTCGCACCTGACCTGTTTTTGCCGCTATACACAGGAGGTGAGATTTACTTCCAAGACTCTAAGCTGGTCAGGCTTTCGAAATGAGGTCGACCAATTGAATGCGAAGAGTTTAGCATAATCCGTATTTTCCAGGGCATGAAAATAGCGGACAGAGGCCTGAAGCCGCAATATTACATTCCATCCAGCCCGTTCTTCCTCGGAAAGAGTTCTCGCAAGACACTTATGTGGAATGAAAAAAAGCTGCACTGTCCTCTGAACCACGAGTTATGAACCCTACCTGCCCTCGAAGTTCTCAGTTTGAAGCTGTGCTCGATCAAGGCAATGTATGGCTCACCATTGTCATGCCTCGCACAGCTGAAGTCCCTCGAAATGTACAATAAAGAACTAACCACGCTCTCCGCTAGGAATATTGAGGGGCTGAACAGACCGTAAAAACTCAGGCTCACAAAAAATATGATAGTCTCTAGAAGTCCTGCTCCAGTATTCGCTCCTCTGCTTAGCCTAGAGTTCTCCATTTGGAGAGAAACAAAGGTGACATCATTTTCCCTGGCATTTTCAGAAGTCTCAACCTGAGCACCCTTCCCTCTCTTCTAATGTGATCGTCAACTGGTCCGAGACCATTTTTTCCCGTATGACACGGGTGGATAACCTGGAGCTAAATAGCAACAAAATTAGAGTTCTGGGCGACACTATGTACAAGGACGTTGCAGGTCTCCGTTCACTAAACATTTGCAATACCCCTTTGGACTGCACCACCTGCAGCATTAGAAATGTCGAGCTTCTGTTCAGGCCGGAAAGACAGGTTTGCTGCGATAACTGTGACGTCTGCTGTGGTGATAACGGGCAATTTGTGAACAGCCGCGTCAAGTCTGCCCTTCCAACCATTGAGGCATGCCATCTCCCCGACTATTACGTCATCATCAGGGTGCCTGCCATTCTGGCTGTCCTTGTGAGCTCAGTGACGGGCTGTGCCTTGTACGTCAACCGATGGTACATCCGCTACTTTGCCCAATTTCTACGCGTCAAGGTCCAAGGATATAGACGACTGAAATCCGGGGAACATTATCTATGAGACGCCTTTATTTCACCACTATTCAGACGCGGACTGGGTACGTGACCATGTGTACCAACGCTGGGGTCCTCCGCCCTTGGATTCCGTGTATGCATAGGTGAGCGTGACTTCATTGCCGGCATGCCCATCGTGGAAAACGTGTACCGTGCCATAGCACAGAGTCGAAAATCACTTTGTGCTGGGTCGCGAATTTTCGCGCCAGCCGGTGGTACACTTTCGAATTGAATCTTGCGCAGCATCGGCTTTTCGAGTTGGACCGCGAGAATCAGATGGTGTTTATACTGCTAGAGGAAATAGCAGAATCCCAGATGTGCTCTCTGCTAACGTATTTGACCAAGGCGGTGACGTATGTCCAAGTACCACCCACCGACTCAGACTCCATTGTGAAAGGTTTCTTCTGGCTGCAACCGCGAGCTGCCCTCATTTCTGACTTGGTACGTCGGGAGCAGCTCTTGTGAGCATTATGTGTGTGCTTCTTATTGTAAACGACGTTTTCTTTTCCCCAACGCGAGTGAACTATATTCCATGAGCTCCGTATTATTTTGATGCAAAGAAACCACTTGGCGGTTATTAATGCTACCTTTTACTGCCTTTCTATGTCTGCAGTTTCTATCTACGGAGTTAAAAAAGTTTTATTCCACTACAAGCTTACAATTTCCGCATGTCCTTATTGGTTGTGTTCCCGATAGTAGGCTCTGCAATTTCCGCGGTGTTCTTGGCTGTCAGTTCCAGCATATGAACCTTACCGCATTTACGACTGCGTACCTATACCGAATAGCTTGCAGACGCCTATATGTCCAGCGGCTTGAATGAGGGAATGAATGTTTGATGGAAGCGGTCATCTGCTACGAAAGAGCGCTGGCTCTGACATTAGGTCGTTGACGTAGATTTTCCTTCAGAATCGTGTGCATGGAACGAAAGCAAGCCACTGTTTAGGCTTATTGGTGCCCCCCTGAGAAGAGGCGTAGTAACGGTAGTCATCCGCAAGCAGTAAGCTCGGTGCATGGACCGCCTTAATGGTCGATTGGTCTTCATCGGTGGTAGTACTTTTTCTTTCGGTGTATGGAGTCCAAGAGGTTTGAAAAGTGACTGTGGCTCAACCAATCTGAAAAAACAGTGATGACAAGTTTGCAAACACATGCAAATCGCAGCAGTGACTCAGAGCACGCATTCAGATTTCAGATATTTGGTCCGTGAGTATAAATTCCGATTCCAGCAACACTGTTTTCATGCTCGAGTGTTGTGAGCTTAGAATGCAATACAGTAGAAACGCCAGCAGTCAGGCAGGCATAACGGTATCAGGTTTTAAATGAGCTTTATTTAAAAATGCTGGAAGATGTCTATAACTGCTCCACAGCTACCAAAGTCTTTCATAAAGTCCGCAATAAAATTACAATAAGAAGGGTGTCAGGCAAGGAGGCGTGATGTAGCCAATTCTGCTCACCGCCTGTCTCCAAGAGGAATTGAGAGGCTTGGATTTGGAACAGTTGGGATAAATTTCATATAGAATATAATCTGCAATTTGCTGGCGGCATTGCCTTGCTAAGTAACACGGGGGATGGATTGCAATACATGACCAATGACTTAGGGAGAGCAGAACGGCTGGTCTAAAATTTAATATCGAGAGACCAAAGTCATGTTCATCAGTCTCGCAAGAGAGAAACAGTTTACAATTGCTAGCGAGGCGCTAGAAGTGGTAAGGCAATATGTCAACTTATTACAGGTAGCCAGAGCATATCTGTATCACGAGAGGGAAATAAATAGAAGAACAAGAACTGGGTGCTGTGCATTTGCCCGTTTCTCTCAGATCATGAATGGCAGATTACCAACATCCATCAAGAGAAAAGTACAAAACCACATTGAGTCTTTATTTAAGCTCTTTTGAAATGACGCGAGCGATTTTTCTTTTATGTGCATCCATAGACAAGCAGAGGCTTATCAAAGCAAACCTTCACCGAAAAGCAGTAAAAAGGCGTGTAATAAACGCCGCAAGTAAATGTTGGAGGAGGGAGCTCAGCAAAGATCACTGCGTGACATTTCCTTTCAGATAAATCTGGCATATTGGAGGTGTCGATTCGCGACATGCATGCGTGCATTTTGCATCTCCACGGTTCTTTCAAGCCACCGGTGAAAGCGGGCGTTGAAACCACTAGATGGGCGACGCTTGAACACACAGAAAGCAAACCTTTGAAGGACCTCTCCCGGTGCATTTATTCACTTTATCCTCCAGAATGTGTTTCGAGGGTGCTGGATTAGGAATGTCCCCATAAGTTGCCGGTCGTTCAATTTCACCATCAGCAGCAGCCTGACTACGCCCACTGCAGGGCAAAAGACTCTGCCATGTCTCTCCAATTAACCCTGCCCTTTGCCAGTTGCGGCCACCGTATCCCCGCAAGCTTCTCAATCTCATCCGCCCATTTAACTTTCTGTCGCCCCCTGCTACGCTTGCCTTCTCTTAAAGTTCACTCAATCACCCTTAAGGACCAGCGGTTATCTTGGCCTCGCAATATATGCCCTGCCCAAGCCCATTTCTTCATCTTTATTTCGACTAGGAAGTCATTAACCCGCGTTTGTTCTGCCACCCATCCGTCTGCTTCCGATCTCTTAACGTTACACCTAACATTTTCTTTCCATAGCTCTCTGCGTTGTCCTTAACTCAAGCTGAAACCTCTTCGTTAGCCTCCACGTTTCTGGTGAAGTACCGGTAGGATACAGCTGTTGTATACCTTTCTCTTCAGGGATTTCGGCAAACTGCTGCTAATGATCTGAGAGAGCCTGCCATATGCGCTCCACTCATTCTTATTCTAGTTATTTCCCCTTCATGATCGGATCAGCGGCCACTACCTGCCCTATGTACACCTACTCCCTTACCTCTCCCAGTACCTCGTTGCCAATTCTGTACTGCTGTTTCCTAGCGAGACTGTCGAACATTACTTTGGTATTCTGCATGTTATTTTATGGAATACCCTTTTACTCTGCCTATTTCACTCAACCATCATTATTTGCAGCTCTTCTCCTGAGCGACTTAGCAAAGCAATGATAAAGCGATTCGCAAATTAGATAATCTCCATTAACTATTATCACCAACTGTTCCCAACCCAGGCATTGGAACACCTCCTGTAAACAAGCGGTGAATAGCATTGGCGGGATCATGTCTCCCTGCCTAATACCCTTCCTTAGTGGAATTTTATTTCTCACTTTATGAAGTACTATGGTAGCCGTGCAGCCGTTATAGACATAGTCAAGTTGCCGGTGGTGTTGCTACGCTGGTTTCCGGAAACTGGATGCACTGCTTCAAGGGCTTCTTGGTTAAATAACTTACAGGCGAAGCGATTTAGGGAGTAACGAAGAACTTTCACGCAGGCTATTTATAGATGGATATTAGAGTCACTACGGCCACAACTCTCGGCTGCTCGCCTAGCCGACCACCTGCACAGAGGCTATGGACACCGCGTCCCAACTGTCGGACTGGCGCGCCATGCACCAGCTCTCAACTTCCTTCGAACGTCCACAACAATATGCCCGCGCCCCTTTCCACAAGCAAAATAAACTGTGCTAACTGCAGCTTCCGGCCTTGTTGGATAACAATCATCATGTAACAAAAGTGCAAAAGCAACGCGAGGGACGGAAAGGAAACGACGCAGACAAGCTCTAACTCGCAACTGAGGTATCATTGCTGAAACACGCAATTTATACAAGTCATTTTGAAAACACATAAAACATAAACAAGCAGCCCCTCCACGGAAGCCGAAGTCAGATGTAAGAAAACGGAATTATAAGCAGCAGGTGCCACTCATCGATATGAAAGAATCAGTTGAGCAAGAAGATCCGTTATCAAAAACGATGTTAATGCAATGTGGAGGCTAAGAAATCAGTATCACAGTCTGCCAAATTTCCTAATATATAATATGCCTTCATTATCTCTCACACGCGCTGATCGCAATGTCTGAAAAGTATGACGGTGCTAGAAAAAACTGGTGTGCAATTATTCTTCTCTTGCTCTTCTTTTTTTTTTTGCTGCGTCCTCGGCAATGCTCAGGAAGATTCCCGCAATGATCTTTTAGGGAATTGCGATGTTCACCCAGCCTAACGTTGAGCCAACGCCAAGTTTGCCCTATATAGACAGCTCGGCAAGGGAACGGTAGTTTGTACACTACAACCAAAATGCAGGGTACAAACGGGGCGCGGTGCCTAACAGTGCACCCATGCCTATTTCGCTTTTCGCTATCACCTTCTTGCCTGTTCCGAATCTCTGAGCATAAACTGTTCAGCCTATCTGGCCCGGAAAAAAGCCACTTGGAAGCCATAGCGACACCCTACCTTCTTTATCCTATGTGCCATTTTATGCACATAAGGCATCACGCTAACCTTGTGGAGCTCCCATCCAACATCTTTGGATTTGTGTCCCTCTTTAATGCACCGCGCCAGTTTGCCGCAAGTCACCAAGATGACATGCATGGGACACCCCGATTCCTTGAGCCTGTTCGCCTGTGCAGAGACGTTCTTTTGGAAGGAGCGAATGCAAGATTTTTGTTGGCTGCCGTAATGCAGCATGTCGCGATACCATTCTTGATAATTTTTGAGTGCCCCGAGTGCCCGAGGCACGCACAAGTAATCGGAGTTTTCCATGCATGTCATCTTGGGGACTTTCGGAAAACTGGTGCGATGGATTAAAGGGGGACACAAATCCCAAGATGTTGGACGGGAGCGCCAGAAGTTTAGCGTGGAGCCCTATGTGCATAGAATGGCACATGGGCTAAAGAAGGAAGGTAGATTTACCACTCTGAACGTTATTTCGAAGGCTGTAAACTACAAACTTTGCTGTGTACTAACCTAATAGAGTTTTCAACGGTGCTAAACCCTCATTCAGACCACTTTATCATCCTCAAAAATGAATCATATGCAACGATTACAGATATCGAGTGTGCCGACAGGTTTATCTATTTTCCACAGTTTTTATGAGGTAACTTCAGATGGCTTTCCTCTTCCATTTACCAACATTTACCAAGCCAGGCAAACATCTTTTGCACACGTTTTTGATCTATAGCTGAGAAAATTAAGCTAAGGTCATCACCTGGACTTCAAGAAATCTATACTAAAAAACTAAAAAAAAACACTAGACACATCAATGCAGGATGTTTGCCTTTAATCTTCTCTCTGCCTTTTCTGGAACCATGCCGGATCATTGGAAAGTGGGAGAGGTCTTCAAGTGTGCATTTCAGGTAATAAAAACTCTTGGCTAAATTACAGCCCTGTCTCATTAACAAGCGCACAATGCAGGTTCATGGAGCATGTGATTTTCTCTAAATCATGACCTTCCTAATCTGCAATCACTTTTTTCACTCTTACAAAAGAGCTTACGTAAGGGTTTCTCCTGCGAACGGCCCAGCCAAACATTATCTATACCGGTACACTTCCACACCTCAGTACTCAAACTGTCCACACACATTTGCAGACATAGAACACTGCCTTACACAGCGCCATGCAGCCTTCCAGTCCCCCGCCTATCCTATGCCCCCAACCCTACCGTGGCGCATATGGTTCGCCTCCCTGGATCTGAGACTGCAACGTTCCCTCGTCGCCTTGGCCCAGGACCTATTGAACGCCTAATAGAAAGGATGTTCTAACAAAAGTGTCACACTACCACCACCTGCGAACCGCAGATGGCACTTTTCATTCATGACTTACATGTCCGTCTTGAGTCGAAGATACAAACTGACGCAATCTTTCTAGATTTTGCTAAAGCTTAAGATAAAGTTGTTCACTGTCGCTTGCTATCAAAACTTCAATCACCACATGCTTCGACAAATATTCTAACCTGGACTGGAGAATTTTTTACTACTTGTTCACTAATTCTCCTTGTCAATTACAGTTTGTCATGCCTCCTTCCGGTAACTTCTGGCGTCCTCCAAGGGCTCTTCTTTCGTCCGCTGTTGTTTCAGATACATGGAAACGAATTGCCTCACAGTGTCCCCTATGACATAAGCATGCTTCCAGATGACTGCGTCATCTACCGCACCATCAATAACGCCTCTCACCAAACCGCTTTGCAGTCTGGTCTTAAAACATTGTAGAACGCTGGAGCAGTGCGATTATTGCCCTGAACGCCACTGAATGTACATATATGTCCTTCTCTCGCCGTCACAGCCCCTTCTCTTACACCATCGGTAACATGCCACTGGAGGTAGTGGAATCTTATATGTACCTGGGTGTTGCCCTTTCTCGCAGCCTATCTTAGCTAGCACAAATCACCAATATCATCTAGGCATCTAATCAAACTAAGCACCAGGCTGCACGGGGCAAGTTGGAAGTTCACGGCCAGCGCTAACATACAAGACTCAACAAAGGGAAGACGACATGGGCACTGGCTAACAAGTGAAGGTTTAATGGAAAACTGAGAAAATAAACAAAATGAAAATGAGCGAAAAGCGAAAGAAAACAGAAAAAAACGTCAACAATTGCTCTGCAGAGGAAATGCACTTCTCAAGGGTTTATCTTTAGAGCGACGAACGGTTTTGCCACGCACATGTCCGAGCTCTTAGCGATGCAATATGCTTCAAAAATTTCCCAGCCACTCTGGTTACAACCCTTGTATGCTATCGACGTGTTACCCAAGACCGGCAGGCAAGGATGACCATGCTCTTTGCATTCGCGACGTACAGCACGAGATTAGAAGGAATTTTTTTTTTGGTCAAGGAAATTTTCGTGCTCTTTTAATCTGACCTTTTATGCACCTAGTCGTTTAACCGTCATAAGTCTTTCCGCAAAACAAAGGAACAATATACATCACCCCCTTTTTTGCAGTTAATGATTTTGCCTGCACGCGATACAGTGCACCTTTGAACGTCCTTTCTGGAAGGGGCCGGTTCCAGGTTCTTGTTCACTGCAGCACACACTCTGTCGATGGCGGAGAACACCACATGCACATTGTGCCGCTCTGCTATTTTTTTTAGACGACGCGAGGCACCGTGCAGATACGGGATGCACGCGACCTTCTTTAGTCTCTCTCACTGGTGCACCAGAGGAGAATGTGTAGCCGTTTTATTTTAGTTCAGCATCAAGCTGAAAAACTTCTACGGAAACGCGCCATAAAAACTTTTTATTTGGCAAACACCATCGTCATCAATGCATAAAAAAGCACCGGTGGAACACCAGGTCGACCTAAATTACTTGAACCGGAAGCTAGTTGCGCCTCCTTGGTCGTCGCTGCAGCTCTACCGGGGCTGGTTCCTCTCATCTGTTCGGCGCAGCGCGGTGCTTGTTCCTCTGCGTGCTCCATCCACGAGTGTCTGTTGCTCACCCGGAGAGAAGGCCTGGGCACAGCTAAAGGCAGCCTCTGCCTGCGGGTGTAGAAACACACAAATCTGTCTTCATTGCAAAGTTCCACCAAAAGTAAAGCTTAGGTTCACGGATAGTCGATTTATTAGTGGGACCAAATTGCTACGCCGAATAGGAGCAGCATCTAACAGAGGTTAGAGTGCGCGTAACCACACTTGTCGTACTTTGTCACTTCTTGAAGTTTGTATTTCTCAGCGCACACCTGTGGCTTAAGAAAACTGGCGTAACTTGCATGTTATCTCGTCTTACCACAGAGCTGCAAACAGGGCAGCAACCATCCGTGTTACGGCTCGCCGCAAGAGGAGGAGCCGCCGTGGCCGTCCGACAAACAAACATAATCTTGGGTTTCGTATTGGCGATTTTTCCGAAATGGACGCCATGCTCCGGGGGCGCCGTGAATAATTAAAAATCGGATCGGCGCGCTAGCAACCCCGTGGTTTGCTCCCTGTGATCGCTTAAACGGCCCATTTAGGTTTTTTTATCATAGTTTCTCTAAGCAATCATACCTTAGGAGCCATGTATCTTCAACGTTTAACCAGACTAACGGGTCGCTACTGTTAATATGAAATATTTAGGGAGACAAGAATACGATGACAGCATCACATAAACAAGTTATCCAGCGGTGGAAGAACGCTTGCGCGATGATGGCAGCGCAGTTCTTATCAGGCGCTTCGAATATGTTTCTAAAGAGATGATTTGCGTGGACTAGAGGGGAATACCAGACGTTATTTGTTAAAATCATCTCTCTGCATGCATCATTAAAGGCACATTTCAAGCGCGGATAGTTTTGTTCCTGAGCAGCCACGCTTGGCTAAGTGGTTATGGTAGCGGAAGGACGTGGGTTCAATCCCAGCAGCGGCGGTCGCATTACCATGGAGGCGAAAAACTAGAGGCCGCTGTACACTGCGATTTAAGTGCATGTTAATTAATCCCAGATGGTTGAAGAGACCGGTGATGCGAATCATAAAAGAATAAGAATGGGGCTGAACGCATATGGCAGGCTCTCTCAGATCAATTAATGGCACTTTCCCAATATCTCTCAAGCGAAAAGTTTTTTACTGTTTTACGGGGGTTTAACGTCCCAAAGCGACGCAGACTATGAGGGACACCGTAGTGAAGGGCTCCGGAAATTTCGCCCACCTGGAGTTCATTAACGTGCACTGACATCGAACAATACACGGGTCCCTAGAATTTCGCCTCCATCGAAATTCGACCGCCGCGGCAGGAGTGACCCCGCGTCTTTCGGGTCAGCTGCCGAGCGCCACAACCTCTGAGGCACCACGGCGGCAGCGGCTCAAGAGAAACGTAAACAACAGTCTATCTTTTCAACTCTTGGCAGAAACGTTGAGGCTAATGAAATGTGTTCACCTTAAGTTAGGGACAACGCAGCGAGGTATGGAAAGAAAAATGATAGTTGAAGCATTAAGAGGCCGGAAGCGGGCGGAGTGGGTGAGGGAACGAGCCCGGCTTATTGGTGTCATGGTAGATATTGTGACGAAGACGAAGCTGGCAGTGGCGCGGGACGGAGCGCTCGCGCTAGGCCAGCAGCCATTAAATCATCTCTTGTTCATGGTTCACCACGTCTCATTCTTCGGCTGGCCGCCACGTAACATTTGGTGTGAGAGCTGCTGGGGTCCCTTCATCGCCTTCCTGGTCACGGAGCTTCGGTGTCCTGCGCCTGCCGTGGACGTCGGCCGTGAGTGCCTGGTCCGCGCCGCCCGGCCATGCCCCAGCCCGACTGACCTGAACCGACCTCGCCGCTAACCCCAGCCCCGTCCCCCGCCCGGACCACAAGACACGACGACCCAAGACCCGACCGACCCGAGACCCAAGACCCACACGTGAAGACTCCGCACCCCTGCCCCTGCCGTCCGGTGCGTCCACGGCCCTCGGCCGTCAGCTCCTGGCACCCTCCGGCCCGGATGCTTCATGGACCGGGACTCATTCTCTCATCTTTCTCATCGTGGCGGCCAGCACTGCACCATCTTCTACATACTGTTCAACCCCCCACTCAGGACCATTGCCATTTCGCCGTCTGTTCGTCACCGATCGGGACGATCGCTCGGAGGCCCCGGGTAGTGTGACGAAGACGAAGCTGGCAGTAGCGCGGGACGGAGCGCTCGCGCCACTGCCAGCAGCCATTAAATCATCTCTTGTTCATGGTTCACCACGTCTCATTCTTCGGCTGGCCGCCACGTAACAATATCAAGAGGAAGAAATGGGCTTGGGGAGGGCATGTAATGCGGAGGCAAAATAACTGCTGATTTTTAAGGCTAAGGGAGTGCATTCCAAGAAAAGGTAAACGTAGAGGGGGCGGTAGAAAGTTAGGTGGGCAGATGAGGTTGAAAAGTTTGAAGAGGATACGGTGGCCGCAGCCTGCAATAGACAGGGGTATTTGAAGGGACATGAGAGAGGCGTTCGCACTGCAGTGTACGTAGTCATTCTGATGATGATGATTGAAATTAGGCTAAAGAAGATGGTTCAACACGCGGTAGGCTTCCACTATTGTGTCGCTTGTATTCCGAGTCACTTTTGAACGTTAAACACCATAAATCTTACCAAAGTAGTTCTGCGAATGACCGAGTTCCAATGACAAGCTTTAATACAGGATGCGTGTATGGTCATAACGAGCTTCATTATCCACGCAAATAGGGGTTGGGTGATATCACTTCAATTCTTTTTCGGCGGTTCTTTTCGAACTTCGTTCATGCTCTCGCTATCAGCGAACTCAGTCAGTGAGACTGGTGAATGGTAAAAATCGAATAAATGCGAAGAAAAAACAATGGGTCGTACGGCCAGAAATTCATGGGCACCTACAGAAAGATGGGCGATTTTTTCTAGCTTCATACATTAGCAGCGCAAAAAAACAGACAAGTTTGAAGTTTAGGTTCATGTGTTAAGTAAGGGTGTGCAAAGAATATAATAATGCGAGCTCCAAAAGGAAATACACGACACCATCGATGCGCGCCAGCATAAATTGACTCTTCCGAGGCGCAATGTTCCAGTAATTTTCGTGCAATAATGATAAAATGCAATAAAGAGGCTTATTATCAACAGCAACCGTCTTAGAAGAATGAGATCCAGTTGAAACGGAATGTGAACTGCGTGAACCAAGCTGTTCCTCAAAGAATGTTGAATGTTCGTAAAGTTCTCAGGTGCTGTTCGGTAGTTCAGCTTTTCTGCTCTTCTACCTTTATAAAAAGTCTGAAAGACCCAGAAAGCCCGCTCCTAGATGTATTCGCGAGACTCACAACAGCACCACATGTGGCCCTTTTGCCGCTCCCGATGTCGATCACTGGTGACAATTTCTTTGCGGGCTCCTGGTTTATGCTACTCTGCCGGGCATAGTTAGCACCTCTAACGAAGCGGCGGTTATGGTCGCCAGGATGACCATGCGATTTTTTTCATATTCTTAAGTATTCCCGCCGCGGTGGTTCAGTGGTTCAAGAGCTCGAAAAGCTGCTCATGGACCAACCGTCAAGTTACGCTGTTCAGTGGGAAGAATTTAAGCTGTTCGTCAAAATGAGGGCAATTGAAACAAGCAGTGCTATCAAATTTGAAGAAAAGCAGAAGGAAATCCAGCTCCGTGAGCAGCTTGCGCTGCTCATTAATGTTGAAAGCAGTCAGCCAGGAACTTGTTTTAATGAAATAAGAAATACAAAAGCGCAGTTGGAAAAAATAGACACAGATAAGTACAGAGCAGCGGTGGTGCGCGCACGTGCTGAGAAACTGTGGGCA
This sequence comes from Amblyomma mixtum, assembly GCF_055824585.1. Lineage (NCBI taxonomy): Eukaryota > Metazoa > Arthropoda > Arachnida > Ixodida > Ixodidae > Amblyomma > Amblyomma mixtum. The sequence goes on from NC_143020.1 coordinate 12,548,740, forward strand.
GGGGAATCGCCAACAAAACGAGCATTAGGCGATGAAAAAAGATACGCTTGTCAAAAAGAAATACGCCAGATACAAAACGGTGACGAGGTATCGGCCGATAGCGTCATTATCAAAAGCGTAATCAGAGACCATTTCAGTGACTTGCTGGGTCACACGCGAAGGTGGAGGGCAGTTTCCATAACGATTTCCTACCGTTTATGCCAAGGCTCAACGATGAAGTCAGAATTCGTCTTGAACAGCCAATAACCGTTACAGAGCTAGAGGAAGCAATAGATCAACTGCCATTGGGTAAAGCACCCGGTCCTGATGGTTTAGGAGCCGCCTTTTACAAATATTTCAAGTCAGAAATCGCTCTAATTCTGCTGAAAGTTATTGTCGAAGCGTACGAGGAAAAGCGTACGCCATTGTCATTCACAATATCGCACACTGTACTCATACCGAAGTTTGCTGAGCCAGAAAAACGTCTGTTAGTGGGGTCTTATCGCCCGATAAGCCTCACAAACGTAGATTATAAGATATTCATGAAGGTTCTGGTAAAGCGAATTCAGGGCGTCATAACCATGCTAGTGGGGAGTCATCAAACTTGCGGTATCAAGGGTCGGAGCACAGCCACTAATATACACATAGCGCTAAGTGTGCTTGAATGCTGCGATGCACTAGGCGACAGGGTGGCAATGATGCAGCCAGATCTCGCAAAGGCCTTTGACCGTGTATCTCATGAGGTTCTGTTCAGCTTGCTAGATCAGGCTAATGTGGGCTGTGTAATAACGGAGGGCGTACGAATGGCGTACGCGAACTGCACAACGCGCGTCATTGTTAATGGGGAGCTGACTGAAAGCCTACACATACGATCTTCAGTGAGGCAGGGATGTCCTTTGTCACCCCTACTGTTCGCAATCTATCTTGAGCCCCTTTGTCTGGCTATACTAAACTCTGAGTGTATAGCTGGCTTCAGGTTACTGTCAGCGCATGTTAAAATCTTAGCTTATGCTGACGACATCGCCGTGTTCTGCTCAAGTAAACAGAGTATCTGTGAAGCCACGGCTGTTGTTGAGAAGTTTTGCAAATGCACCGGGGCGCAAATAAATTGGGAGAAGAGTTATGGATTCTGGCATGGTGACTGGAAGGAAACGCCAGACTATTACTCCCTACTTCGGTGGGCCACAACTCCGACGACGTATCTTGGAGTACCGCTGAACTCTTATAGCAACCCCGAACCATACTGGAATGAACAAGTGGCAATAGCAAAGGAAAAGGCCAGTGGGTGGCAGGGGCGACCACTATCAATGTTCTCGCGCGCCACTGTGTGTAACCTGTTCCTCATCTCCAAGATATGGTATGTCATGAATGTGTTGAGCGCCTCGCGGATCAATATTCAAAGGATCCATCGGGTTTTTGCTGTATTTATTTGGGCGTCGACATGGGAAAGAACTAGTCGAACAAACTTATTCTTGCCCGTGAAGAGAGGAGGTCTCGGTCTTGTTCATTTATTTGTACGACAAATCGTGTCCCGCTTTATGTTTCTTCGCGACCAGAACGATATTTTTCTTTGCACAGTTATGCAAGTTCGTTTATGTCGATTGCTACCAGAAGTTGTAGTATGCTCTGTTGAAAACATGCGTGGTACAGTGAGAGGTTATCTGCGTGAAGTTGTGCTTGCGTGCAGAATGTTACAAGTGCGATTTTCAATGCAGTACCTCTCCAATGTCACTAGAAAAAAATCTGTATAAAGATTTAATTGAATCAATGCTCCCTGTACCCATTTACCGATTGTCAAACTGCGGAGGCCTAGGAGCGGATGTGCTCAAAAGGGTTAAAAGAATGCCAGTTTACCCATCTTTGAAAACTTTCTTCTTCAAACTTCATACCGGAACTCTGTCGGTCAAAACATAGAAGCATGATAAAGGACTCTTTGTCCCTTGGTCAACAGATTGCTTTGTATGTAAAAAACCTGAAACAATAGATCACGTTTTTTTAGATTGTTGGGATGCGGTTTTTTTCTGGGTTGTGCTTCAAAGAACCCTAAAGAAAGATTTACCGCTACACCAGCATGGCATCAGGTTCTTACCGGTAGGAAAACAGGACATCCCTTATGACACTATTATGCTCCTTGGCCTCCATAGTTTATGGAAAACAAGGACACAATTCGCAATGCAGAAGTAGTTGTGAGACCTCCAGGCGAGCATTTCATTGAAGGTGTCATACATCTGAAGGAAGTGTATCAGGCACTGCCTGATCAGCCAACTTGGTTAAATGTGTTGGATGACTTGGTTGAACTGAAAAAATTTTACCCTGCTGTGTCAGTGCAAGTGTTGCTGACAAGTTTTACTTCTTTGTACCCGTTGTGAAAATGCAATAAAGAAAAAAAAGCGGTGGCTCAGTGGTTACGGCGCTCGGCTGCTGACCCTAAAGACGCGGGTTCGATCCCGGCCGCGGCGGCTGAATTTCTTGAAGGCGAAATTCTAGAGGCCCGTGTGGTATGCGATGTCAGTGCACGTTAAAGAACCCCAGGTGGTCGAAATTTCCGGAGCCCTTCACTACGGCGTCTCTCATAGCCTCAGTCGCTTTGGGAGGTTAAACCCCAATAAACTAAACCAAACCAATATTCAGTATAGCTCTCCTGGTGCAGTTCTGCACTAAGGATTTCTTTCGCTAACGGTTTTGTGAATAACATTCCGAGATTAAGCTTCCCCAAATGGTTTACGCTACGTATGAAAAAACTACCAGAACAATTAAAAAAGAGACTTCAGAAAATGTCAATTAGAAATCGCAACAATTCCTAAACCTATTAGTACTTTTTTAATTGGTACTAAGGAATAGAATCGTTGGTTTCATCCGTATGACATAGAATTCCGGCAAGGCTAGGGGAATTTTGTGGCCGAGCGCAGACAAAGGACCTCCAGTTTATTTGTGGATTTTTTTGTGGAGTGAATCCGCTGGCAGCTAACGGTCATATGAGCGATTAAGCTCTATGTGTTGATGTTCATTTGGTCGTTCACAAATATTTCTTCATGCATAGTGCTTGCGAACTGTGCACTTTAATTTCAGCGATTATTGTTAAAAAAGTAGAGTTTCGTGGCGCTCCGGAGAGGTCCAATATAACGTTTGTAATGCCTATCTTAAAAGTCAGTTCGAGTTGGAAAATATTACCAAGAGGAATAAAGGCACAAATAAGACGTTACACTTGCCTCCTGCCCTAGAAGAAGGCGCAGAACTTCCAGCCTTGGCATCCGTCGATGAATACGGGACGTGATAGACGCGCAGGGTGTTTTCCTCTCGCTCCAGAGACTTGCGGAGGGCGCGGTCGGCGGCTAAGAAGGCGTCGTCGATGCTGTCTTCCCGGGCTCTAAGCAGCTGCAACGGGTCGTAACCCAGCGCCACTCGCAGCGCATTCAGTACTCGCTGCTGAATGTCGACCCCCAGGTAGTGGACGCCCAGAAGAGTGCGCCCCGGAAACAATACCACGTACACGGCAGTGTGCTCCAGGGACAGCTGCTCCGTCTCTTCGGTCAGCAAACAGGCGGCCACTGAGCTGTCGTACGCTTTCCAAGCCAGAGGTACTTCGCGCTCGCTAAGCCGCAATGCAGCCGCAATTCGCTTAAACATCGCGGGACACTCGTTTGAAGTCGGTGCTGCCCTAAGCTTGTGGAGGCGCCAAACTTTGAAGCCTTGCCACTGCAACAACCAGCAGCGCAGCCAAGCTATGCGTACGAGACAGGAATCCTCTCCCGCATCCGCTTGCACAGCTTTGCAGATGGCACCGGGGATGTCAAGCGGGGGAAGTTTCCGCAGCCGTGGCAGCCACGACAAATTCTCGTCGTCCAAAGACCTTAGGTTCACTGGTCCGATATCGAGCAGCAGAACGTGCAGATTTAGCAGCTGTTTACACACCGCCACAGATACCATGATGAAGCACAGTTGCTGTGCTGATGCAAAGATCCTTCACGAGCGTTCCTAGACGGGTTGAAATGCACACCTGCGTCGATGAGACGAAGAGGAAAACCAGTACGCTGTCACTGTTATCTACAGGCAGCTTTCCGTAAGATTGTAAAATATTTTATGCAAGAAAAGCTTGCGAACCATGCTTCTGGAACATCTTATTGCACTTCCGCCATACCTGCGAGGAGAATGATCTAATAAAACACCAAAGGGGCGTGCAGTCTGCAGTTTCCAAACTAAATCACGCAAAAGCATTAAGCTGTGCCATGGTTACTGCTGTCGTGAAAGATACCAAAACACTTATCACGAAAGATACAATGACAAGGACGGAAAAACAGAAAATAAAGCGTGCACTGTACATAGCATGCGCGATGAACACGTTTCAGGCATTTGTCACCATCATTTCAGGCCTGTAGAGCGCCTGTATAGGTGGTGTTTAGCAATTGGTGACTTTGCCTGTTCGGCCGTTGCGCTGCCAGAGGATTGCACGTGTGAATATAGCACAAATGTAATTTAATCGAGCGCTCTTTTTTACCTTCTAGGCCGAAAGAATACGCGATGGAACAAACTGCGTTCTTCCAGGTCAACTGCTACGGGCGCGAGACGCTGTAAAGGATACTCAAGGTTGCCAGCGCGGCATGTGGGCCGCGTCGCTGCCCAGGCGACGACAGACGAAATTTTAGGGAATGTGCAGGGACGTGTCTAGAAAGGTGAAACGCACTTTAGGCCGCCTGATATTCTTCGAAGCTGCGCAACGGCATCGACGTTTGCATCACCGCACAAAGCTGGTAGTACTTGCTGGAATTTTGTGGACTACCACAGTAGTCTGCGCAATTCACGAAGAGGTACGATTCGTCCGTGAAATTTCACCGCTCACGAAGACGATGCTACGAAGAGCAGGGGTGCAAAGCGTGGATTGTCGCACTGCTCAAAATGCAGTGTTTGTTTTGCAGACGCATCGGCTTAATCCGCACTGAGTGACGGTACTAGTAATAGAAAAGGCATACCTCTAAGACTAACACGAATACTTACATGGCCCACGACGCACTCATTCGCTACAGATGCGGATGAGTTGTAAATTTTGCGCGAGCGTAGACAACGGATGTAATTAGTGGATAGGTATAAATGAATATGATAGTATAGGAGAGACTACGGGGATGGACAGCTTGGGTATTTCGTTGTGATTCATTTCGAATTAGTACCGCAAAATGCTGAACACGGTGGAAGAAGCGGCACGCTTTCACCACTGTGCTGGTGCTGCTTCTCCATGGTTTTGTGCTTCGTGTTTCTCGCGTTGCTTTAAATGTCGAAACTACATTTAGCGGCACTTTTTGTTTTTCGAGCTGGTGCGAGGTCATGATAACTCCGCTAGCGACTCCTTGCTTTACATTGCAGTCACGGTGCGATAAGCAAAACGATGTTACCTGAATATTAGATACAGTTTGATATCGTTATGTAAACCAGCAGGCCATTACATTATTATTCATCAGTGCTTATTATTCATCAGCGCGCTAGTTCATTACCGTCGTCTTATTTTTTACCAATACAGGTGTCAAATAACACCTACGAGGCGCCTTAATCAGCTGCATTTCAAATATACTCGTAACGAGAATTCGAATTGGTGTGGCGTGTTGGATTCAGCGCTGAAATATATCTTGTGCACCAGCTGCGATTTCTTTTTTACTCTCACTAACTTTGCTCACTACTGGCCTCAGTTTAGCGAGTTCAGTAAAACAGAGCAGCTCTTGCACCCGGAAAGAAATGTTACAACAAAGCTAAAACGTCGAAAGGGCAAAACAAAGCTTTTTTTTTGCGAGCGCATCCTTGCAAATAAGAGACCCAGCTAACCCCGTTCCATCTTCATCCTCGGCAATGACGGGCGCTCATTGCTCGCTTCCGAAGCGCCAGCTGGCCGATGCTGGGGTCCCTATATCTTCCATTTCACTGCTTTCATCATCCTGTGACCTCCCTAGGTGTTACACATTATAGGCGTCTCCTCCTCTGCCACTGTGGCATCATAATACAGCGAAGGTAGTGAGGCCCAGGAACACGAGTTAGACGTCTACCATTTCAGAAACTTGAAACGACCCAGTTACGAAGTGAATGTTGAAGTGGAAGGCAAGCCATTGAAACTCACATGGACTGCGGCACGGCTGTTTTAATTGTTGAAGACAGTATATAACATTATTTCTTACTACGGGTGAAGTGTATGCCAAATAGCATATCACAGCGCACATACGCGGGAAATCAGTTGTGTCTAGAAGGTCAATGTTACTATCAGTCCTATTTGGCAATCACTGCGTAAAGCTGTCTGTTTTCAGAACGCGTGATAACAGGAGGCAGCTGTCGGCACTGCTAGTTCACAACCCGCTTGAACTTCTTCAGTTGTAGTGGAGGCCGATCGGCCAGATTTCGTACGTAAGCCGCGTTTACGCGCAACGCGAGGAGGAGGAGAAAAACCCCGATTTGGACAAAAATTGATGCTCAACCATAATTGAGGGCAGCCGACACGATGGCGACTTTCAAATGTGGTCCGGCCCATTGTAAAAATTCGGACCGGGCCAACTCGAAAATTTACCGTCGAACGATTTGGAGCGAAACTGATGTCGAACCATAAATGCCCGTGGCCGGCACGATGGCCACCTCCAAATAGCTTAAGCATATTCCAGTTTTTGTGTTATCAGTGCGGTATAAATACGTGTTCGAAGGTGGGAAGCACCACGGTCATGGTGCGTTTTAAGAGATCTAATTACCGATTAGCGGATGGAAGAATAACGTTAATTTCCAGGTTATGTCTGAATGAAGGTGAAGACCGAGGTACTTGTACGCAGTTACCAACTGGACTGGAGTATTATTTAAAGAATACACTGTTTGAATTCCAGGCATTCGTATAGTAAAAGACAACTATTGTTTTCGAAAGGGTAAGCTGCATCAGCCAGGTAGAGCACCATGTTTTCACACTGTCGAGGTCAGACTGAACTCAGTAGCCGAGCTTACCACTCCTAACCACTCGGCCACCGTGCCAGGCGGAGGCCGATGGTATTATATTGCCAAACTAGAAAGCACCAAACCAACATTTGCAGACGGCTTTCGCGTATCACAGGGTTATTCTGGTTGCGACTTAAAGAATGATGAAACAGGAAAAGCATAGGCCTCGCCACTTGCTCGATCAGAGCCACGGTCTCTGCCACGTGCAGAGAGAGTAGAGATGAAACATGACGATCTCGTAGCCACGGAGATTACCGCTATGAACCGCTACACGCTCCTACATTGCTTAAACGGGTTTTAAAAAATGTTTGCCATTTTAGTGTCCGTTGAGGTCATCTCAGAAGTTAAGGCTCGTTCACACTTGCCCACAATTAAAGCGAGCGAAGGCGTTCGGCCGCACGCGGGCCGGGGCGGAAAGTTGCGCGGCAAGGCCGATTTCCGCCGCCTGAAAAATTCCGCGGCTGGAACATGGCGGCGCCCTTCGACGTCGGACCCCTAGCTTCGGACTGAATTCGTGGTTGTTGCTGCCTTATTGAGTGCGTTCAGTGGCCATGAATGAGGCACCAGTCTTTCGTTTCGTCTCACCTCGTCTATAAGAAAGCGTATATAAAATAAATTTCTTTTATTTTTGAAGCAAAAAGCTTCACTACGAAGGTCGGAGCCGAGCTTCGCGTATGCCACATGTCGCATGCCGCGACCGAGTGGCGTCACAGAAACGAAACGACGCCTGTAAGGGAAGGAAAATGAAATGAAAATTGGTTTTAAGGAAACGATGGTCTTTCATATCTCGGTGGACACCCGAACCGCGCCGTAAGGGCATTAGGTAAAATGAAATGAAAATTGATTTTAAGGAAAGGAAATGCCTCTCTCTCTCATATCTTGGTGTACACTCGAAAAGAATGAAAATCACAGTACATGTCTCTAAAGCACCTTTTAAGACAGCACCATATTCACTAGACGCGCCTGTGTTCATTCCTGCAGCCGCGTGTTTACCATGGTTACTATGCATGCGCGAGTAGGCATATATAATGCGCTTGCCAGAGAATAGGCGTGTGGGGGCTACGGCCGCTTATCTGTTTTTTCAGCCAGCGTCCGCTTCGGAAGACGCGGTTGTTGCGACGCGCGTCGTTACTCTCTCTTTCTCTATTTTCTCTTATCTTTCTACTCTCTTTTATCTGCACGTGGCAGCGGTGATGACTCGGCTTGAGCCAGTCGGCAGGCCCGTGCACTTTTCCTTTCATCCTTCTCTCAGTCGCAACCAACCAATAGGCGGTCGCATTCACCATGGAAGGAGAAGAGAGTGAGGCTGCTGCCAGACGACGCAGAAAAGCTGGGAGTTCGAGTGTCCGAACCCTTCAAGGGTCCGTCCTTTCCCCCTTTCAGTTTAACATTAGCCTCATCCCCCTCGTCCTAAAATTGGGAACTATTCCCCACCTGAAGCGCACACTTTATGCCGACGATATCACCCTGTGGACCACCCACGGCCGTGACGGCGGCATAGAGAACACCTTACAGGAAGCAGCCACCCTCACCCAAAATTAAGCACGGACCATCGGACTGTCTTGCTCCTCAGAGAAGGCCGCACTGCTCCTCATCCGGCCTAAGAACCGCCACTCACCCCAGTCCCCCATTGCCATGGAACTGAATGCTGACCCGGTATCTGAGGTTGGCACCCTCCGTGTGTTGGGCCTGCACATCCAGAACGATGGCAAAAACGCCACCACCCTCAAGACACTCAAGCAGGTTGTAGGCGCCATATCGCACCTCATCCGAAGGGTTTCGGGACATCACAGACGCATGAAGGAGCACGACCTATGTCGCCTCATTCATGCCTTTGTCCTCAGCCGTATGCTGTACACTACGCCATACTTACACCTATCCAAACATGGCATAAACGCTTTGGATGCTTTGATTCGCAAGGCATTCAAGGTAGCACTCATCTTTCCCTCAACACACCCAAAGACAAGCCCAGTACATCATGCTCACACAATCCTCCACAGGCCGGTATATCCTGAACTCCCTCAGATCAGACCCGCCAACGACCCAACCCTCCTCACCATCCCATGACCCCTTGACCGGCAGCTGCTCATCAAGCGGCTCCCGAGGAATATGCACCCGTCCCACCATGACCAGCGCCGTAGAGCCCGTGCGAAGGTACTCCATCGAGCGTACGGCTCCGAGCCGGACGCCGTATGGGTGGACGCTGCCTGCACGGGTGATGAAGCGACAGCAGCTGTGATGGACTCCTCTTCATCTATCCTCCTCACACTACCTCTCCCGCCAGACACCTCCCCAGAGGCTACAGAGGAAGCCGCCATTGCACTTCCTATCACCTGCACGGAAGCCAGGTACTTTTTAAGTGACTCTAAAACTGCGATTACAGTCGACTGTCATCAGGGCTTATAAGGCACTGTTTTATTTTTTGAAAAACACTGCCTTGATTGACAGATTGTGATTGTTTCCCATTCCTTCTCTCTTCCCTCTTTAATCCCCTCATTCCCTTCCCCTGTGCAGGGTAGCCAACCGGAATCCTTTCTGGTTAACATCCCTGCCTTTCCATCTCTCTGTTCTATCTATCTAAAACTGCAATTCTAAATTTTCAAGGCCGAGTCCATGTCCCTACTTCTGACATACTGGACTCGCCCGATGCACCCCCCCCACCCCCCCCCCCCCCACCCCGCCAAGGCACCCCGCTGATATGGGTGCCTGCGCACTCCGGGAATCCCGGAAACGAGGCCGCCAACCTTTTAGCCCGAGGTTGTTTGAATCCGAATCAGGTGGCCTCGGATCGGGCATTCTCGAATGAGCGCATGCACTAATTCAGCGAGCTGACGCAGGCATACAAAGACTCACGCCAGCTATAATCCCCGCCCCACTCCTCTCTAGAAAACAAACACGCAACACTTTGGCGCAGACTACAGACACACTCTCCTCTTACCCTAGCCCACTATCGTCCCTCCTCCCCACTCCTGGGTTAGACGCGGCGTTCAGTCAAGGAATAAGACGTGGCTCACATGGGCTCCTTTCAAAGTACATTGGCTCGCCGAAAATTTCGGTTGGATCAACGTTTCACCAATCACAACTGACATCGGAAGTGCTCCAACATCGATCGATACCACTTTCAAGGCAAGAAGTGGAGTATTTTCTACTTTCTCGGCGCTTTTCATCTAGCCTTGCCCGCCTGTCGCGCTAAGCCTAACCTCAGCCGAGGCGGCCGCCGCAGCCACCGGCACGGAGTATTGGTTCCTCATGGCACAGGGCCCGCTCTCTGTTCGTGCCATGGACGTGGTAGAAGGTACGGATATCACCCCAGAAGAATTTCAAGCCCAACCGGCTGGATAACCAAGATCTTGCCAGGACTTCCAACACGAACGCTGCTGGCGGCTCTACAGCTGCCAGCGTCGACGTGAGCGGAGATGACTCACCGCAATGTAACAGCTGTCTCCGCAACAGCGGACGCCTAGCAAAGCAGTCTGTCGGTTCTAATCAAACACGGCTTGCGCGCCACGATTTCAAGATCATTATTCGGCCTCATGACGGTCTAGCTGCGGGTAATTTCTAGGCTCCCCGGCGTTTTGTCGCGGTAAAGGCAGCAGCCGGACTCCGCGACACCGAGCGCAAGGGCCTCGATCAACTCCTTGTTAACGATAAACTGAACACGAAACCCTCCAGTATTCAAACTTCGTAGAATGGACAAGAGAGCGTCTATTCTACTCACTTTCCAAGACGAACGCGTCCCAAGATGGATCTACTACTATGGCGTACCCTTTTGGGTGCTATCTTTACAAGAAACGCTACGAAGTTTCCCACCCGTGCGGTGAGCTCGGACATCGGGGCGATGAGTGCGCCAACTCACCAAATCAACGATGCAAAACCTGCGGGAAGCTGAAACCCGCTGCAGGTCACGCTTGTGAACCCCGGTGCCACCTCTGCGGAGACGCACACCCCACAGGAGACAAGACTTGCAAAGAAAGTTACCGTACACCATACGTTGTGAACAAACGCCGCTAGGAGGATATCCGCAAGTCCGAGGAGGAAGCTAAGGCAGAGACGCAACGCAGGAGCCCACTCGACCTGCACCAGGAGCAGGAACAGTCCCGGGGTAGCTCCAAGACCAGCTCTTGCTCCTTCCCTCGACTGCCCTCCCGTCATTGCCAGGATCAAGGACACGCCAGGTGCCGGACTAAGCGCGAGGAGTCACGCTCCAGGTCCAGATCTCGACCATCCCGCTCCAGGGCTACCTACAGTGACACCCTGAACAAGAAGACGGCGAGCAAGGTAAGCTGGGTAGATCGAGCCTCTCAACCACCATCACAACCACCACCACCTCCCTCACACGAAATAGCTGAACTTAAAGCTCTCATACAACAGCAAGCACTAGAAATTTCAAATCTTAAATCGGCGTTACAGGCCGCACAGACAATTACCAAAGCACCAGCTACCCAACCCACTCCACCACTTTCTTCCGCTGCCGACGAGGAGGAGGAGGATGATTCAATGCAATAGCCTCCTCCACCCAAACGCAAGACATCCACAATCTCGCCTTCATTAGACCGGCGCCTCGAGAGACGCATGGCTAACATTGAAGACACTGTCAATAGCACTTTTCAACAGTTCTCTACGCAAGTCCTCTCGCAGCTTCAGGGTCTCACAGAGGCCATCGATAGGTTGACACGTGCACAAGAAGCTCATGGTGCCCGCTTCATGCAGGTCGAAACGCGAATACAGCTCTTAGAGCAACGCTTCAACCAACATGGCTCGCAATAACACCTCCAGCCGTCTAACCCTCGTGCACTAGAACTGTCGGGGGTTCACCCGTAAACGAGCTCTCCTCCAACCACTTCTGCAACAGAGATCGCCCAGAAATAATTGCCTTCCAAGAGGCGGGGACTTGGCCACGACAACACATGTCAACACACACACAACATACCAGGGAGGCTCGTCTACGCAGCTCTACCCTGGACGACCAACGAGCGCTCATCGGACTCGCTCTAGAGGCTGCCAGATTAAGGAGTCTTGGCCGACCCCTAGATATGGGCCTTCGGCCCCTTGACTGTTTTAATAAATGTTTACCAACCAACAATCCCCACTCCTGCTTGCGCCCTATGCCCAGAACCCTTCGATTCTTCCCTCCACATCCTTTCCCTCTACTCGGCGAACCCTCCCCCGCGGGACTTAGAGAACCTCACGACCTGGGAGGACTGGGAGACCCTGCTGCGCTCGGAGGACCCGGCCGTGCAGACCATCGCCACTGGTCAGGATGCCAGCGTTATGTAAGTACCTTCGGAACATAAACACTTGAGTGCAGTGGGGTCGTGCGGTGACCCTGGGGCGTGCACTGAATTCCTCTAACAATAAAAAACTTCAGGGGGGGCACTTTGTTGACCTAAAGAGTGGTAAGGCGGAAGCCTTAAGCGCAGTGTTACTGCTTGTGTCACTGATGTGTGGTTAAGATGTTAAGCTTCCCCTCTAAGAGTGGAACGCGACAGCGTCTTCAACGCTGCCAGGGAGTCGACAGAACGCCATCGCCCGTTCGCCTTTCCTCGATGGTAAAGTGGTTTTTGAGGAAAGCAAATGTATATCTCTCGCATATTTCGATGGACACCTGAACTTCGCCGTAAAGGAAGGGAGGAAGAAGATAGGTGTGAATGAAGACGCCGTATTAGCTGGACGCGCCTTTGTTCATTCCAAACCCTCTAGTTGGCATGGCGGAGTGGTTAATTTGCTCGGCTAGCACTCTGGACACCCTGGTTCGATTCCCCAACTCTACTAATTTCCTACTCGGTTTTATTTAGTTATGTGGTCTGACTAGAAAATTTAATTAGGCAAATTGTTCTTTACCATTGTTCTAATCCCATGCATCATGTCCTGTCACTCACCTGTCTAGTGATGGAACTCTAGAATGCTCGGTACAGTCTATTAAACGTCTGTAAACATCTAAGTATTAATTATAGTTAATGATAGTTAAGCATGACTTGCAGATCTCATGATACTAGTTAATCTATGGTTAGTGATAGTTCACGTGACGTCAACTAGTACGCTGATCAATTACTGTTAGTTAAGGTACAGGCGCAGTGCAGTCTCACATGCCACTTCCTAACTACTACTAATTGCCAGTTAGTCATTTAGTCATTAAGTACAATAATATAATCATGAAATCTCTTTATATCATGTTCCGATGTCTTTCAACTTCACGCAATTAAGTATAGATTGCCTATTGATTGGCATATACCCATATAAGGCATGCATCTGAAACGCGGACATATTTGCTAACAAGTCTTGGTCACGATAGTATGAGGCATTAAAGGCTTTCGCCTTAAAAGTTTTTTCTCTCTCTCTCTCACCGCGCCGATTTTCGTCTCCTCCTCCGCCTCCGTACAGGTAGTGTGTGGACGGCCGAGTGCCTCCACCGTTATCGTGGTGCTCCCAGTGCATTGTGCGCGAACTGCGACATCCATGACGTCAAACCAAGCATTTCGACAGCTTTTTGACGAAGCTTTTTGACAGTAATGGTTCATCTTACAACAGGATGGCGCCGCTATGCTGAGTTTATCGGTGCAGTCGGTGTGCATAGGTTGAGCTAAGTGTCATGCGCGTGCATGTAGCGTAGAAATGCATGGATACGCATATGTACACAGACCACGTAAATGTATGCTCTTTTCTAAATATATCTGTGTACGCCACGAGCGGCGACGTAGTGTGGGCAAGCGAGAAACAGCAGTGGCGCTGCGCTTCCGCGTCGCTCGGGCATCAACATATGAGAACAGGTCCTAGATTTCCTAGCAACCGAATCCGCTGCGCTCGCCAGGTTTCTGCAAAAATGCGAATGCGACCTTAGCTTTGCACACCACGCACACGTATAACGCCACTAACCAAAATTGGAGGCTTATCAAGGTTAAGCCCAGTGGATGCGAAGCATGTCCTTAGCGTTTGGACGCATCTTGACCGCATACACGCCCGGCGCAAAGACGCTGGCGCGGTTGCGGGCACAGAGACTGACGCGACGGCGGGCGCGCGCCGCCTCATCCCTGGCGTGACGTCAAATATCACGTGATGCAGCGATGATGGCGCCGCCGCGTCGCGCGCGACGGCGCGAACCGAAGCCACGGCCGGGCTGCATGCAGCGGAGCGCGCTCTCTCTTGCGGCCTGCGCATTCGCCTGAACGGCAAGGGAAAATATTCTCAGCGCCTCGCGCCCCCGCTCGCCGCGTGAGGGCGCGATCGGCCTACCCTCCGTCAGCTCCCCGGCCGCTAGCCGTCGGGCCCTTGTAGCAACAGCGGGACGCGAGGCTTCAACGCACGCTTGTTTGTTGCAAATTTCGAGCTTTTGAGCACTCCGAACGTGACCGGTTTGTGCGTCACGAGCTTGGTGTACATTGACCCTTTTCCCTTCAGCGGCTATTCGTTGGCTTCTGAAGCGAATGCCTTGTACCGCGGGGGACAGAAGCTTGCGGCACATAGGACGTGATTCACCTATTCTGTATATGATGCCTCACATACCGTGAACCAGTGCCTCGTTGAACTGTACATCGCGCGATGGTGTACTGCTGTGTTCCTTTTTGTAAGTCTCGGTCCGGTAGAGTCCCGGAGTTTCTTTTCACCAGTTCCCCAGCGATAGTGAACTGTTTGCTAAGTGGCAGAAGAACATTTCGAGGGAAAACCTGGTGATCAATGACAAATCTGCATCTACTGTAGTTTGCAGCAAGCACTTTCGTGAGAGTGACTATGATTCTAAGTGTCGCATTAGGAAGCTGCTTCCAGGGGCTGTGCCTACTGTTTTTCAAGGGTACCCCTCCTACAAGGCGCCATGCGCGAAGAAAGCTCGGAGAGATCCCACAGATCGAGAACCTGTGCCTCCGCGACGCCCCAGTCAAACGGAAAGCAGACACAGAAGATTTGTAGCATGATGTTCACAGTCCAGCCAACGATGCCCCCGAGAAGCGCACGACGCTCGATATAAGCACACAAACGAGGAACGATGCCAGTGAGCGCGCAAGTCGATACTTCGCAATGATCGGGAGACTTCGCTCGCAGGTTACTTATCACCGTTCAAGGTACACGAAGGTCTTGCAAGATCTTACAGCTGAAAAGAAAGTGGTTGAGTACTACCGTACCAGCAAAAGCCACTCTTCACTAAAGAAGATAGTGGCGAATGCACAGGGAGGCGACAGAAAGGCATCATTTCTCCCACACCAAGTGGAATGTTACGAAATGCAGAGGCCATGTTACCCAGAGGAAATCATTCGCGAGTGTGTGATATGGCGATTTCTTTCGCCAAAAGGCTATGACCACGCCCGAACGTCTGGCCTTTTAACGCTGCCAGCCAAATGCACGCTCCAGCGATACATGGGACCAACCCCAACGTCATCAGGGATAAGCTCTGCGGTTCAAGAGAGGCTGGTGCAGGAAGCTTCGATGCTGAGCAGCAAGCAGCACATGGCGTCTCTAATAATAGACGAGGCTGCTATAAAGCCCAAATGTCTTTATGACAGAAAGTCTGATACAGTCTTTGGCTTCAAAGACAGACCGAACGAAAACGTGCCATCCAACTCGAAGGCAACTCTAGCAAACCGAGTCTTGTGTTTTGTACTTCACGGTGTCACAAGCAACTATAAAATACCGTGCGCTTACTATTTCACCAGACAGCTGAGCGGAAGAGACTTGTTTGCATGGACGAAAGAGGTGATATCGGCTGTAGAGTCATGTGGATTCACTATTGTCCGCATCGTGACCGACAATTACTCTGCGAACACGACGATGTTCAAGCACTTCGGTAACGGGTGCCTTTCGACGGTAGTGGAACACCCCCATGATAAGGAGCGAAGTATTTTTTTGAGTTTTGATCCATGCCATGTGCTCAAGAATGTTCGCAGTCAGTTTCTGGAGCGTGAGCTGACGGACGGCGCAGGGATCGTCAGCGGTGTGTTTGTGCAAAAACTCTATTGCCGCCAGGTGTCCCCGGGCGGCGCCGAAAGGACGAAGAAGTGAGGAACCCGCGTGCTCTCGGAGCTGGGACTCTGCTTCTCTGTTGGCGGCTTGCGCCTAGCCTGTGTGATTAAGGACCCATCCGTGACATTTCTGGTGGAGTGCGCTGGGTACATCGCCCTGGAATATGTCGCACACCCCTCCTAACACCGAGGACCCCAGACCTCTCCCTATCGACACGCCAGTGCATCGGGTCAGTCGCGGCAATCTAGGACTGCCCCCTGAGCATAGGCTGTTGGAGACTACCTCGGCACCTGACCGGCTGCCTCCTGAGCTCAGGCCATTTGACACTACCTCGGCGCCTGCCCCTCAACCAGTCATGCAAGGCGCCGCGTACTACACCCTCCAAAACCCACGGCTACCAAAATCCTTTCACGGGACTCAGCTGGAGGACGTGGAAGATTGGCTCCTCCAGTTTGAACGGGTCGCCGCGTTTAACCAGTGGGATGACGCCGCCAAACTGAGGAACGTTTTCTTCAGCTTGGAGGACGGTGCTCGGACGTGGTACGAAAACCGTGAGGACGCTCTTTTGTCATGGCATGAGTTCCGACGTCAATTGCTCGCCACGTATGTCAGCACTGATCGTCGGGAGCGAGCTGAACGCGCCCTACAGTCCCGCATGCAGATGCCCAATGAAACGGTTACCATGTACGTCGAAGACATGACGCGTCTCTTCCGGCGGGCTGACCCAGCCATGTCGGAAGCCAAAAAGCTGCGCCACCTAATGCGTGGTGTGAAAGAACAGCTTTTCGCCGGCCTCGTGCGCAGCCCCCCAAGCACTGTTGCCGAGTTTCTAGCAGAGGCTGTCACGATGGAGCAGGTCCTCCGGCAGCGTTCCACCGCGTACGACCGGCCAGTCCTTGCTGCTTCTATAACGGAGCCTCTCCCGGCGTTCAACACCAATACCGACTTCCTCCGTGACATGATCCGCACTGTCGTCCGTGAGGAGCTGCAGAAGATCTGTGGTACGTCGCAGACCACGGCCAGCTCCTTTATGGGCGTTATCCGCGACGAGGTGCAGCAGGCTGTCAGGCCACAGTTACTACGCGGCGAACCACAGCCAGTACAGCCAGATTACTCCCGCCCGACGTACGCTGAAGCTCTGCGACGCCCTGCCCCGACTCCAGCGGCATTTACACAGCCTATCCAGACGGACTACTGCCGCCCGACGTATGCTGACGCTTTACGACGCCCTCCCCCAAATGCAACGGCGTTTGTTCAAGCCCATCACGACGTCCCGCTACCCTCCGTGCAGCCAGTGCAGCACATCCCGAGTGACCGACGATCCCTGCGCAGAGCGGACGTCTGGCGTGGCCCAGACCGACGACGTTTGTGTTTCCATTGTGGGGAGCCCGGTCACCTGTTCCGGCGGTGCCCATATCGTGAACTTGGCCTGCAGGGTTTTTCCCCCGATGCGCCAAGACCCCGGTTTGGTCAACGGCCCCCTGCGATTGAAGAGTACGTAACGCAGCAACCCCTGTGGTCCACGGCGCGCCGTCAGTCCCGATCGCCGTCCCCTCGCCGGTCGTCATTTTCACAGAATCCGCAGAACTTTTCGCGAGCGACAGCGGACCGCTCGCCCAGTCCTCGCCGGGAAAACTGAAGACAGCGACCTCCGGGGGCGTCGTCGCTGGATATCGATGCTGTAAGGACCCCCTGACGACGCCGACATTCGATGATAGAGCTTTGTCGACGTCGACGACAGCAGGTGACCTAAAGGAGCGATTCTCACTCGACATACCCGTGCTTCTCGACGGTCACAGCATTAGCGCGTTGGTGGACACAGGAGCAGAGTTTTCAATTATTAGTGGCAAATTGGCAGCGCTTCTGAAGAAAGTCACGACTCCCTGCTCTGGCATGCAGATCCGGACGGCGGGGGCCATATCATTACTCCGCTTGGACAGTGCACGGCTAGGGTCCAGATCATTGATTCGACGTTCGTAGTGAGCTGCCTGGTGTTCCGCGACTGTTCTCGTGACCTGATTTTGGGCGTAGATTTTCTCCGTGAGAATGGTGCCGTTATCGACCTGCGGAACAGAACCGTTACGTTTTCTAGAGCGAAAGCCGACGACACCTCCGATGTTCGTCAACGCAGCTCCGCCCTTCGTATTTCCACTGAGAGTGTTTTGATCCAGCCGCGCGCCAGTGTTTTTGCAAGAGTTGAATGCGATGATAGGCTACGTGATGGACCTGCAGTCGCCGAGGGCAACCTTTGCTTGCTACTGACACACGGCATTTGCTCGGCCCGAAGCCTTGTCCACCTCCATAACGGTCGGTCGGAGCTCCTGATTACTAATTTTACCAACGAACCTCGTCGCCTTTTCCGAGCTACTGCCATAGCGTGGGCCGACCAATTGGCAGGTGTTACTGAGTGTTTTGCGTCCGAGGGCATGGTACAACCGGAGACGTCCCTGGATTGCATCGATATTAGCTCCGGGCTATCAGCGACTCAACAGCGCGACCTACGCGCCCTACTGCTTCAATACCAAACCTGCTTCGCATCCTCCTCGAAAGTGCGGCAAACGGCGGTCACAAAGCATCGAATCATCACTTCCGATGATGCTCGCCCCATACGACAGCAGCCGTACCGCATTTCCCCGAAGGAACGCGACGCCATCCAAACGCAGGTGAAGGACATGCTTACAGACGGCATAATTCAGCCTTCTAAGAGCCCGTGGTCGTCGCCTGTTGTTCTGGTAAAGAAGGAGGATGGGACTTTGCGCTTTTGCGTCGATTACCGTAAGCTGAACGCCATAACGAAAAAGGACGTCTACCCGCTGCCTCGCATCGACGACTCACTCGACAGACTTCGCCGCGCCAAGTATTTTTCATCGATCGACCTAAAGAGCGGATATTGGCAGATTGAGGTTGAAGAACGTGACCGCGAAAAAACTGCCTTCATCACACCCGACGGCCTATATGAATTTAAGGTGTTGCCCTTCGGCCTTTGTTCAGCGCCTGCGACGTTTCAGCGCATGATGGACACTGTCCTGGCTGGCCTCAAATGGCAAACCTGTTTAGTTTATCTAGATGACGTGGTGGTGTTTTCAGAAACCTTCGACCAACACCTTGAACGACTGCGGACCGTGCTGGATGCCCTGCGGTTGGCCGACTTGACACTTAAACCCGAGAAGTGCCACTTTGGCTACAAAGAGCTCAAGTTTCTTGGCCATGTTGTGAGCGCCGACGGTGTAAAACCCGACCCCGAGAAAACTGCCGCCGTAGCCGAGTTTCCCCGTCCTATTACAAAGAAAGCGCTCAAGCGCTTCTTGGGTTTGTGCGCCTACTACCGCCGTTTTATCGCAGACTTCTCCAACATCGCTGAACCTTTGACCCGCTTAACGCGTGAAGATACACCGTTCGTCTGGACTGCCGCGCAAGAGGCTGCTTTCACAGAGCTGCGACAACGGCTGCACACTACCCCTGTGCTTGCTCACTTTGATGAGGAGGCTGCTACCGAGATACACACCGACGCTAGCAATATTGGGCTTGGTGCCGTCCTCGTTCAGCATCAAGAAGGCGTAGAACGTGTGATCGCGTATGCGAGTCGCTCGCACACTCTCGCGCACCGAAATCAACTATTCCACCTCAGAAAAGGAGTGCCTCGCCGTCATCTGGGCCACGATGAAATTTCGGCCCTATATCTACGGTCGCCCTTTCAAAGTCGTCACAGACCACCATTCCTTGTGCTGGCTGACCAATCTCCGGGACCCATCAGGCCGCCTGGCACGCTGGAGCCTTCGCCTTCAGGAATTTGATTATACAATTGTCTATAAGTCCGGACGTAAACACGAAGATGCCGACACGCTCTCGCGCGCACCCGTTGAGCAAGCTGATGACAGCGCAGAGGACGACCATCGTTTCCTAGGTGTGGTCAGCAGTTCGGACTTGGTGGCAAGGCAGCGTGCTGACGCTGACCTGCGGTCTGTCATGGATCACCTAGAGGGCCATGCTTCCAACGTACCTCGACCCTTTTCCCGCCACCTGTCCTCTTTTTGTATTCGCAATGGCGTACTCTACAAGAAAAACTCACGTAACGGTGACCGGACCTACCTCCTAGTCGTGCCATCAGACCTCCGCGACGACATCCTTTCAGCGTGTCATGATGAGCCCACATCTGGCCACTTGGGATTTGCACGCACGCTCGCCCGAGTGCGTCAGGCCTATTATTGGCCTAAACTTGCAGCGACCATCCATCGCTACGTCAGAGGTTGCCGTGAGTGCCAGCGTCGTAAGTCGCCACCGCTAAAGCCAGCAGGTTTGCTCCATCCAATTGAACCACCTCGCACACCTTTTGACCAAGTCGGCATTGATCTTCTGGGCCCATTTCCTGTATCAGCATCTGGCAATAAGTGGATTATAGTTGCGACTGATTATTTGACGCGCTATGCGGAAACCAAGGCGGTGCCGCGCAGTACATCCTCGGAAATCGCGCATTTCTTCATACACCACATCGTTTTACGACACGGCGCCCCGTCTTCCGTAATCACCGACAGAGGCACTGCGTTTACTGCACAGCTCTTGCACGAGGTGTTCCAGCTGAGTCACACGACCCACCGCAAGACTACTGCATACCACCCGCAGTCAAACGGGCTCACGGAGCGCCTCAACAAAACCTTAGCGGACATGCTCGCCATGTACGTCGATGTACAGCACAAGACCTGGGACGAGATCCTCCCATACGTGACGTTTGCCTATAACACGGCGCTTCAGGAAACGACTCGCTTTACGCCGTTTCGCCTCGTCTACGGGCGTGACGTACAGACAATGCTCGACGCCATGCTTCCGTGCGCCCCTGACGACCAGGAGCTCACGTCGGACGCTGAGGAGTTTACCCGGCACGCAGAGGAAGCCCGGCAACTGGCCCGTATGCACATCCGACGGCAGCAGGCCACGGATGCACAACGCTACAACCAACGACATCGACACGTAGAGTACCACCCCGACGACAAAGTGTGGGTATGGACCCCAGTACGTCGCCCAGGCCTGTCGGAGAAGCTCCTGAGCCGCTACTTTGGACCGTACACAGTGTTGCGCCGTATCACGGATGTGACGTATGAAGTCCTCCCCGATGGCACTCTACCGAGTTCGCGCAGTCGACCTCAGCCTGAGGTCGTGCACGTACTGCGCATGAAGCCTTACTGTACACAGTAAGGGACGTAGCCTCTTCCGCGTGTTCTTTTTATTAGTGCCTGCAGCCGTTGAGCGGCATGTGACCGTTTGTTCACTTGCTTACTTCCTCCCGTTCACTCAATGTGCGCCCACGTTTTTGCTTTCTTTTTTGGGGAGGGGGAATAATGCCGCCAGGTGTCCCCGGGCGGCGCCGAAAGGACGAAGAAGTGAGGAACTCGCGTGCTCTCGGAGCTGGGACTCTGCTTCTCTGTTGGCGGCTTGCGCCTAGCCTGTGTGATTAAGGACCCATCCGTGACACTATGAGTACCAAAAAAACATGACTGTAAAATTGGCAAGGAATTTAACCAGAAAGCATGTCTATCCCTCGAATTTGGAAAAGATGAATGTATTACGAGCTGTGCAAATATTTTCACCACAAGTAATTGCAGCGTTGGAGCACCTTCAAGAAAACTCACGCAGTGATGGCGCTCTCTTCATTTTCAAGGATGCAAGCTCTTCGATTCACTTCATGAAAGTAATAAAAAAATGGTTTGATATTCATGATACAACTCTGACAGGAACTGGCCAAAAGTTGCCGATTTCTAAAGAAAATGACTTACGTTTGCTGTGGCTTGAAGATGAATTTCCCAGCTACATAGAAAGCATGCAAAAACTTTCCATGGCCTCGGGAAAGGATGCTTTCACCAATGAGACATTCCAAGCCCCGCTATTCACATCAAAGTCAACTGTGGAGACAGTCCGGTACCTGTTGAAAAAAGGTGTGAACTACGTGCTGACAAAAAAATTTAACAGTGACCCCGTTGAAGCACTTTTCGGCAGGCTAAGATCAATGTGTGGTGGCAACGATATGCTGGACGCGAGGGCCGTTACAGCAGCACTTGATCATATTGTCAAAGAAGATATCCCGCGTCCAAAAGACGTCAAGGTGCTCGAAGTTGACGCACAGGAAGTGGCTGCAACACTGTCACCAGCTCTGCTAGAAAACCTCAAGAGCGTGACAGATGATGATTCAGCTGTTCCGACACCCTCCGTGACATGCTCGGGCCTTGTATATGTAGGAGGGTATATAGCTAAGCTCATCGCTGACTTCGGGTGTGATGCCTGCACTCTTCTTGTGTCAACTAGTAATTGGAGTGATCCCATTTACAAGCTTCTGCAGAGTCAGGACAGGAGTGGACTTTATTATCCAAAGCCGGAGCTGTTAGCTCTTTTGGATAAAATTGTGAACTTCTTCGAAAAGGCTGTGGAGCAGTTGCCCCGCACAAACGTTCTTGAGGTGCTTCAGACTGTAATTGAGCCACAGCTTGAAAAGTCAGCTGTACTCAGATGCCCAGAAGGGGTGGACAATAGCCATGCTAAAAGGTCAGCGTGCTTAATTGCTGAGAAATTTGTAAGGATATTGCTGGTCAATTACACAAAAAAGGTCACTGACCAGAATGATAGGACATGTACTTATGTTCACAAGCCTTCAAGGAAACATTTCAGGCTCTGATGCTGTGTAAGCGAGAGGTATTGCTGTTTCTGTGCTAGATGCTATAGCAATGTGCAGCTTAATGTTATGAAAGCATTATTCGTACTTACTTTGACGGCAAATTTTTGAATCATTAACAGAGTTTTTAGCATTTAAAAACGATAATGAGTCGTGATGTTTCGCCAGCAAGCTCGCATGTAATACCAGATTTGTTGTGTCTTGCTGTGAAATTTTTGGTACTGTAATAAAAGGTATTTTGCATTTTGATCGGCGTACTTTACTTAGTGAAATGTCAGAGCTTATGTTATTTATTATTAATATTGAGCGCACTGCTACCGTTAACCGGTAGCTTTACCGTACAGCGATGCAGTGCAATCCTTCAATGACCGAGAATGAAAAATACTAACTCTCCAGAAATGCGTGGCGGAGTGGTTGAGTTCCTATTTTTCCGCTCGCCAGCTGCTCCTGTGCGATCCTAGAAAGCGAAAGTCGATCATGGTACATTTCTGCACGCCTGCTATCTCATGCCCGGCAATCCTACCGAGCCCGAAAAACCCGCAGCATACGCGCGCATGCATTCCGAAGCGCGACGGCCCAAGCGGAGGGGCAGGGCAGCAGCGCCGCCTTCAAGCTGCGGCCGCAGGCGGCAACTGCCCCCGTTGCGCAGGCCGGAAAGAGAGAGCGCGCCGGTGCATTCAGTCCGGCCGTGCCGAAGCGTGGAGGCCTCCGCCGGGCGACGTCCGACGGCGCGATATGGTTTGGTTTATGAGGTTTAACGTCCCAAAGCGACTGAGGCTATGAGAGACGCCGTAGTGAAGGGCTCCGGAAATTTCGACCACCTGGGGTTCTTTAACGTGCACTGACATCGCACAGTACACGGGCCTCTAGAATTTCTCCTCCAAAGAAATTCCAGCCGCCGCGGCCGGGATCGAACCCGCGTCTTTCGGGTCAGCAGCCGAGCACCATAACCGCTGAGCCACCGCGGCGGCCGACGGCGCGATATGAGGCCCCATCTGCAGCCGGTGTGACGTCATCACGTGACGTCACATCATGTGATCTCACTTCAAGGTCAATGGTGGCCACCGCCGGGAGGCGACCGACGGCGCGATATGAGGCCCCATCTGCAGCCGGTGTGACGTCATCACGTGACGTCATGTCACGTGACCTACTTGAAGGTAACTTGAAGGTCAATGGTGGCCACCGCCAGGCGTCGCGCGAAGGCCCGAAACCTACATTAATATGCTTCGCATAAAAAATGGAGGCCTATCAAGGTTAAGCCCAGTGGATGCGAAGCATGTCCTTAGCGTTTGGAGGCATCTTGACCGCATACACGCCCGGCGCAAAGACGCTGGCGCGGTTGCGGGCACAGAGACTGACGCGACGGCGGGCGCGCGCCGCCTCATCCCTGGCGTGACGTCACATATCACGTGATGCAGCGATGGTGGCGCCACCGCCGCGTCGCGCGCGACGGCGCGAACCGAAGCGTGGCCTCCGCCGGGCGACGTCCGACGGCGCGATATGAGGCCCCATCTGCAGCCGGTGTGACGTCATCGCGTGACGTCACATCATGTGATCTCACTTCAAGGTCAATGGTGGCCACCGCCGGGAGGCGACCGACGGCGCGATATGAGGCCTCATCTGCAACCAGGGTGTCGAACCAGCACTTTTTCGGGTTCGGTTCGGGTTCGGGTTCACGCCTTTCAGGTTCAGTTCCGGGTTCGGCTCCAGAGGGCCATTCCGTTTCAGTTCGAACCGGTTCGGACCCTCCCGAACCGGTTCAAACGGGTTCAGGACAAAAAAAATCAGAACGCAGATGGGTTAAAGTCAATCTTGCTATGCGTTTTCTTTTTTCCTTGCACATCGCTATACAAAATAAAAAAATGCAAAGATTTGTTTACGAGAACATAAAATTGGGCTAGTTGGTCAGGGTTGCTTAAGCAGCGCAGCAAACATTACAAAAGGAAGTCTGGAGAAGACAGAGGCGCCGACTAACAACAGGTTATTACATTCTCAGAAAAGTATATGAAGGCGCAGGACACAGTGAACAATCCAAAAAACAGAAGAGCAAAGATTAAAACTAAAAAACCATACTGCGCATGCACATCATAGTCGAGTCATGACATCGTTTTCAACGAAATTCGATGAACTATATTCCATAGTAGACGGCACCCCCATTTCTCTTGGACCTCACACAGTTGCCAAGAAAGCCTTATCTACGAAATTCATGGATGGTGAAGCAGCACGCTCATCTGCTTCCTTCCTGATCATAAAGGCCTCCACCACTAACCTACAAGTTGGATCAGGGTGATTAAACAGGAGCCTTGTCTTTCAAAGTGGAAAGCAATGAGCATTTGTTCGAACATCACAGATGGGTGAAGAAAGCAGCGGTGTCGTACAAGTTGGCTTTTCATTGCAGCGAGTGCAACGATTGCTTCCCTCAGTAGATAAGACAAGTGTCCAGTTTAATAACCCTGTTTGCATTTGTAGGGAGTTGGTCGAGGCCAATAGGATCAGGAAAAAAGCAGATGAGCGTGTTGCTACACCATCTATCAGTTTGGTAGTTAAGGAGCCAGGCTTTCTTGGCATTGTGTGAGGTCCAGGAGATAGAGGAGTGCCGTCTACTATCGAAGATACTCTTCGAATTTCGTTGGAAAAGACGTCACGACTCGGCTGTGATGTGCATGCGCAGTATGGTTTTTAAGTTTTAACCTTTGTTCTGTTTTTCGGGTTGTTCCCTGTGTCCTGCGCCTTTATATACTTTTCCCAGAATAAAATAACCAGTTGTTAGTCAGCGCTCGTGTCGTCTCCCGTCTTCCTTTTGTAGTGTTTACTGCGTTACTTAATTGAGCATGAAAAAATTGTTTAATGCGAGATGTTCTCACTTTACCCACTTTATTTATTGTCCGCAGCAAAAAGACGAATTTACGGCAAGAGCCGCAAAATGAAATGAATGCGAAATTAATGAAAATTGGTTATGTATATACGCTATAATCCACCTTATGAGGTGTAAGAAGAAACGCCGATAGATTTTGCAAATAAAAGACCCTCCTGCTTGAGCAGTTTGGGAGACCCCGTAGGTCTCCCTGGTAGCTTTAGTCAGTTGGGACTTTCTCGTACGCAGTGTGCTTACGGGGCCCCAAAATTTCCGCCGCACGCGCCCTCTACGTTCCCGCGCACTACTGAGAAACGAAACTGTCATGTATCAGCACGTATAGATGCAGACCTTTCCGTCACCCCGAAACCGACTTGCCAGTCCCCCCTCCTTTATTACATGGTAATTGGTTATATTAACTCTATGTAATAAAATGTTCGAGAATCCCTCCACCGCCCATCCCCCACCGAACGAGAGCCTCGTGGGAGCACTGGCTTTCCCTAACACCCAGAACTTACCAAACATATTTTATTTAAATCAACTATTCGACATCGTCTTTGTGACTCACGTTATATGTCCCGAGCCCCTATAACTCAGTATCTTCAAAAACTCAGCTAATCGTGGCTTCTCACTATAGTAAAGTAACAAATTTGTTTGTGATAGAATGTTTGGGACTTTTCCTGGGGCGCTATCAAAGGCCACCTTTGCGTCAACAGAATTTTTTGCGCCCTTGATAGAGTGATAAAGAGTGGTTAATCTGGCGTGCGCCATTTGTCCACCAACTTGTTTCAAGCATTTGTTTTCAAAACTACTAACAACCCCTTTCTGGCAGCTGTGCATAATAGGTGACTAAGTGCTCACCTGTCTTTTCTGGACATTCTCGCGAGTGCTGATTCATTCGGTTTTCTCACGCTTCGCTTTTACTTACCTGTACGGCCTCTCCGCAAGGCAGATGACAAATGTTGCGATCGCTCATTACTTCCTCTACCCATACATCTACAGCCTTACCTAGACTTTCGTTATACTAGTGTATTAAAGCGAAGTCAGCGGATGTACAGTGGAGCCCACTTTAATGGCCGCAGATGTAACGAACGCTCGCTTATTACGAGCGGGTGTGCTGCTACCGCGAAAATATGCAGATACAGAGAACAACTATGGCCACACGACTCGGTTATAGCGAACGAGGTGGCGTGGTGAACTACCGCGAGGTTGTAGAGGTCGTTCTTCCGCTAAGCACGCAGATGAAATAGCGCCTCTCAACCTCAGCCGCCGCGGTGGCTCAGTGGTTATGGTGCTCGACAGCTTACCCGAAAGGCGCGGGTTCGATCCCGGCCGCGACGGTTGAATTTCTATGGGGACAAAATTCTAGAGGCTCGTGTACTGTGCGATGTCCGTGCACGTTAAAGAGTCCCAGGTGGTCGAAACTTCCGGAGCCCTTCACTACGGCGTTTCTCATAGCCTAAGCCGCATTGGGACGTCAAACCCCATAAACCAAAACAAGCCTCTCAACCTTCACGACACCGCTCCGCAAAGAACATGTCAACCCAGAAATGGAATTAAAAGGAGGCACTGCTGTGCGCAGCGCTAACCGGAAAGTCCGACGTCTGGTAACACTGTAAACGCTAAAGTAAACACGGTAATGATATGCTATAATTCTCTATTGAAATAGTAAGTAACCGCCGGCCAAACCCGCGTCGATGGCCAACGAGGGCAATCATTGCCTACGCGTTCGCCGGCTCGGCAAAGCATACCGAGTCGAAGAAGCGCGTTGCGCGTGAGAAAGGGGCATCGCAAAAGCGAAGCAACTGGCCATGGTCGCGGATCAACCAACAGCAGCGATTAGATAATTCTGAAATCCGTGCTGGCCATGCCAGTCACGTGGTATGCATAGCCTGCCGAGTCGTCTCCATCTTTTGCGCCGCTACCATGTGCAGGCATTGTCATATAGCGGACAGTGCAACGGATGCATTCGGCGCCACAAGCGCTGCGCTACTTCTTCACTGCATCAGTCCAGGAACGACAGAAGAAGCTCGAAAACACGCGTGACTAGATGCTTGCAGATTTCTGGCAACGCTTCGTTAATCCATAGCCGACCGGATGTTTCCTCAGATAGCGACATTCCTGCGGAGCACAAAATCGCAGAAGCGCCTCCTCTGAAGGAGACGAATACCAAGTGCGAGCTCTTCCTACTGCCAGGAATCTCATTTATGTGGCCGACCTGCCACCAGTTGCCATGTACACTTCATCCATAATTAGTGTTACCCCGTCCTTGAATTTGATAGTTGGCAGCAATGACCGCCATAGATAGCCTGGAAAGAGCCTCGACAGGCTTTGCTTTGCACAAGTAGGCACGCATAAAGCAGATTTATAAGAAATAATTGTCATTTTTAGCAGTCTTAGTATTTTTGGCTGTTGTACGAAGAGTCCACTTGCTACGAACATCAGATATAACGAATGGAACCCGCGTGACCATCAGGTTCGTTATAAGTGGACTCGACTGTAGTTTCAATCGGCCACAAAACCCTTTTTCACTCTTCATACATGGACCTTACATGTTAGGACGTACCTTCGCGCCAAAAGGGGCGTTTGTGCCGGGGTCAGTGCATTTCTACCTGTGCGAGCAACGAGAAACAATTTCAGCAATAAAATGATATTGTTGCCGTGATGCTGTATTCTTTTGGGACATACTTAAGCAGTCTCTTAAAAAAACCCATTGACATCATACATTTCACTATAACATTTATGTCTGCGATGAAAAACTCCGGAATTCCGTGCGAACTTTTCGTGTTCATAGGACGCAGAACCGCCGTGTTCCAGGAGGTCACTGTTCAGACAACAGTGCGCTTTAACGCAGGAGAAATATGCTGCGCAAGTTCAACCTCCTGACTGGTTTCTCTTTCATGACGTGTGCACCGTCTGGAATTGTCATGTGCGGGCGGAGACAGGGAGTTATGGTGGCATGAGGCCTTATGCCGAGATCGCTCAATTCGACGCGGTCAAGTAAGGCATGAGGAGGTCAGAGAGGTTCGAAATATTCCATGCAACAACCATAAAAAGAAGCCTACAAGATAGCCGAATAGCCTAAAGCATCTGTAAATAGAGTTTTCTGTTGCGCCGCCATTAGTACGAGTCCCGCTCGGAGTCAGAGGTTAGACTATGCATACCCTTTTAGTTGTTCTTTTTACGGCATTAGCAGTATAGCCTGCGTTCCCAAAAATAACCGCGCAGCGTGCGTGAAGCCTCCATCCTTGATGCACACTCCGGTGGGCGCACATCCCGGCATTCACTGGCAAAAATGCGCCGCCTTCAAAAACTTTCACCGTTCTCCCTACCCCCCATCACCCACCTGCACCCGATATAGCCGAGGCAGATTGTTGTGAAGGCTCAACGTATTCAGTCGCCCAAGCGTTCAACAAAAAAAAAACACTTACACTCATAAGCCTGTCGTGTCAGACACTAAGAACGAGAAGTACGACTGCGAGAAGTAGATATAAGTCGCCAGACAGAGAATTCAAGATCGAGCAGTGCGAGAACAGCGGATGGAGCCGCGCGCTGGCGACTGGGAGCAATTTTTTCTTAGAAGCAGAACAGTTTCAGCGAATCGGCATAACGAAATCACTTCATCGCAGTTACATTTCATCGCAGTAGCATCTTTCTGGGCGTAATCACTATCGCATGCCAGCGAGCGCATATATTTCCGCATTGCACTTTTGTGTAACCGGTATTTAATTTTTTTCTTATTAGTACATCTCGACCGTTGCCAAGAACCGGCCTTTCGTTGCTTATTTCCCTCGCGCGCAAACAAGAATATGTGGATTCTAAAAAAAAAAAGAAAACCTTCACCAATTTGTACATCCTTATTTTGTTAATACTAGTAGTAATATATCGGGTTTAACGTGTCGAGTGGACATTGGGGCTATATGACAGACAGTGTAGTGGAGGGCTCCAGATTAACGAAGACCAGCTGGGGATTTTCGACGTGCGACAGAGCAAGCTGGTTTTTTTTTTATTTTTGAAATCAGCAGCCGAGCTCCACAGCCATTGAGCCAGTTTTTTCTTTATAGCCCTACAGGCCCATCGTGGGGGGTTTTATTTAGAACTTGCTGTCTAAGACAATGAGCGCCTACAAAAGTAAATGTTGCACTACCCACTGCAGCTGCTCAGTGGTTAGGGCGCTCGGTTACTTATTCGGTGTACCCGGGTTCGAACTCGGCCCCGGTGGCCACGTTTCGATAGAGGCGAAACGCAAAAAGCACCGTGTGCTGCGCGATGTCAGTGCACGTTAAAGAGCAACTGCGCCACATTATGAGAATTTCGCGATACTCAAGGATTCAAATCTAATAGGCTGTAGGTGAAGCATGCTAAGTTTTTTGCACTACCATCTAAAATAGTGACGTAATCGACGATAATTTTGCACTTCTCCTTAAAGCAACAGAGGACTGCGGGGAAGTTCAGTGTGATGTCACGGAAGGTATGATTTCAAATTACTGCTGCCATCAGCCACGCCCTGCCGTGCTTCGTTGGACGCTGCCAAACAATGTTCGGCGGGCTTTGACTTCGGTGGCATTGGTTTTTTTTTCTTCAAAGCAGGCGTTTATGCGCTGGAAATGTACGGATACTTTCGATGGCGTCATCATGCGTCCCCCATCTAGCGTTGTGCGCTGCGGAGAAGCTTGAAGGCCGTCGCAATTTTAATGGGTTATTACGTCACCGTTTCAAATGCTAGGCCAAAAGCACTTCGCATACTTTACCTGGAAGTTTCACACATTCGACCCTTTTAAGCTCGTCCATTTCTAAAACCTATGCAGTTGCCCTTTCTACGGATCCCCAGCTGGTAGAAATTATTCCGGAGCCCACCCCTACTGCGCCTGTTTCTCTTTTTTCTTTCAATTCCACCTTCCTCCCTCTCTTACGGCGTGGTTCAGGTGTCCATCAAGAAGTGAGACAGACTGCGCCATTTCCTTTCCTCAAAAACCACCATCACAACATTGTTGGGTCCTCGCGCTAATATTTCGTCTATTTGTGGGGAATGACGCAAAGAAAAGGAAGGCATTCGCAATCGGTACTAAAATGACTATAGACACACAGTTTTATTGCGTGTTTTCTCCTTTAAAATGACACCATAGATATTAGAATACATGGATCACCATGTGGTAGTCGCCTGCTGCCACTAAATAATTTAGAAAATACTTTTTTCTTCCATGCTGTTTCGGTTTCATCAACAGACTGATAGCTGTGACGTGAGTTCAAAATTGGGTCACGTGACGCATGGGAAAACTAATAGAAACGCTGATACGTTGTTCTGACTCACTGTAGCACTTAAATCAGCCGACTTAAGACCTATAATTACAACGAACGACGTATCAGCAATTATATTGGCGTTTCATAGCACCTCACGCGACCTAAATTCCACTACACGTCACAGCCATCGTTATGTTGGTGAAACCGAAACAGGGGCAAGAAGAAATTCAAATATAAATTATTTATTATGTGTTAGTGAATACCACGTGGTGCTCCATGTACACCAACGTCTAACGCATCGTTTGAAAGAAAGCACGCAAGCAAAAGTGTGGTATCTATAGTACTTTATTGAGTTAGAGCAGTCGTAACATTTTGATTAAAGATTTACGCAAATATGTAAAAGGGAGGGGTAATAACTCAAGATTTCACATAAACCTGATGTACAAGTGTTTATAATTGGCAGTAGTATATTACAGAAGCGTCAATTAGGCTTCTTCTCGGGCACCAGACGGGTGGGTAAATCTATGCGATAGATCTCATTTTGTCGGAAACCAAGACGTATGCCGGGATGCGAAAAAAGTGGGGCTGAACCGGGTCCCGAACCGGTTTGGAACGGTTCCTTTGAATCGTTCCGGTTCGGGTTCAGTTCCAAGATGGCGAAAAAAATATGAGTTCGGTTCGGTTCCGGTTCCGGGCGAAAATTCGGGTTCGGTTCCGGTTGCGGGTTCGGGTTCAGTTCCGGTTCGACACCCTGTCTGCAGCCGGTGTGACGTCATCACGTGACGTCATGTCACGTGACCTACTTGAAGGTCACTTGAAGGTCAATGGTGGTCACTGCCGGGCGTCGCGCGAAGGCCCGAAACCTACGTTAATATGCTTCGCATAATAATGAATTGCGAAAGCGGATAGACGGTGAGCAACTTATGTATGCCATTCCAGTGCTGTGCACGTCCATCGTAGTCAGCCGTGAAGCTTGCAGTTCTTGATCAAGGTCACAACTTCGTCCGCGCGGTGGTCTCAAAACACATTTCGCACTACCGTTTCACCTCCGCCGGACGTGGCCCGTTAGGGAGGTATCCCGCCCCTCACTATTCAATCGCCTGCTCACTGATTCGGCGCAGGTATACGAGCGATACGAACGGAATGTCCACGGCCCCCCATAAGTGGTAAGAAATTCCTGTTTGTCTTAGTATGTACATTGAAGCCCCGACCAACCCTGCTACCCTGACAGGCGGAAGTTAATGGTTGATTGCGAGAAGAAGCCAGAAGCCTGAAGAAGCCTGGTAGTCAGCCGAGTGACATACAGGCTCCCCTACTACAATCCCATCAAGAGTGAGGTACAACAGGCGGACGTGATTCTACGCAAAGCCTACAAAACCGCACTCCACCTTCCTCACAGCACTTCAACCGAAAAGCTCCTAGCCCTAGGACTACACAACACTTTCGATTAATTGAGAGAGGCACAACTAGTCTCCCAACTGCGCAGACTACAACAGACCCCATCTGGCAGGGAGCTCCTAAAGAAACTGGTCCGCGCCGATCAAATTCAAGAAATACAGAGGACAGAAACAATTCCGGACGAATATCGCAACACACTAAAAGTAACGCCAATACCCCAGAACATGGATCCCAACCTACACAAAGCACGCAGAGAGGCAAGGGCTGAATACCCACAAAAGACATTATCACCCCAAGAAACGACGGTATACGTGGACGCAGCCACATACACCAGAACAGCGGGGCAGCACAACAGCAATGCGGTAACAACGGTGATTGACTCGACCCTACGCGAGATCACCAGCGCATCACTACAAGACTGCACGATAGTCGAGGCTGAGGAAGCGGCCGTCGCTCTAGCGGCAGCGGAGGGCTATCGGTCTAAACGGTCTCTAAAAATCCTTACAGACTCACAAACAGCATGCCGCAACTACCTACGCGGCAGAACAGGGCACAGAGCGCTCCGCATACTCCGCTCTGGGTCCTCATAACACAACGACAAACAAACGAAGAACCAATCAGGCATACGATAGTATGGACGCCGGGACATACGGGAGTAACAGGGAACCAAGAGGCGGACAGGATAGCTCGAGGGTACACTTATTACCGAGCATCCAACGTAGGCGACCTCAAGGGGAACGAACCTGTACCCCAAGATTATTCGGCGATACTAAATTATTACAAGGGCTGCAGAAAGCGGTATCCACCACCGGACAACTCCCTTAGCAAAGAGGACTCTGTCGCGTGGAGGCAGCTACAGACGGGCTCCTACCCGAACCTACACGTACTCAACAAAATGTATTCAACACAATACAATGACAAATGCCCTTGGTGCCAAGACCCCCCCCCCCCCCCCCCCCGCTGTACCACATAACGTGGGCATGCCAGAGGATAAGCGTGGTACCAGTGATAACAAACCCGAGTGCGGAGCAATGGGAGGGAGTGCTCTCCAGCGATCGCCGGGTCGACCAAGGTGGTCTGATTCGGCGAGCAAAACTGGCTGCAGCATCCAGCGGAGCCCTGGACTAAGGGCAACCGACCTTTGAGCAAGATGGCCGAAGCCATCTCAAAAATTCAGGGGGCACTTTGACTGTCTAAAGTGGGTAGAGGCGGAAGCGTTTTCCGCACCACCTTCGCTCTTTCTGTGGCACTGGTGGCGTCACATGTAATTGAGTACTGTCGTGTCCGGTCGCTGTGTTGAATGCAGCGAAAGACGCACACGGTACTTTAAGACTTCGTTTATTTAAAGCCGATGAGGGTGCGACCAGCGTCGACCGAGGCAGGAGCCGAACTGGCCGCCCGAAGAAAGGAGGGAGCGGAGAAGCGTCCACGGGAGGGAGTGGCTTCCCAAAAGAGGAGGAGGGTGCGGGGGCGCACCATGGGGGGGCATCTGGCGACAGCGTGCGACGAGGGGCAAGTGGTCGTTAGGAGGAGGATGCGAGTGGTCGTTAGGAGGAGGATGCGAGTGGTCGTTAGGAGGACGATGCGGGGGCGCACACACACAAAAGCAATAAGGGGACACAACACTTCCTTCCCCCTTAGAAAGTTGCCTGGTATCGTGCAGGGGGTCGGCGCTCACGCGTGGAGGCGCGCTGGCTTTGTGCGCTCGGTGGAGAAACACTTGTAGGCTGGCTGTTGTTCGCTGTGTCTCCTAGGTCTGTCCTGGGCGAAGTCTCTTCTTCCGGGAAGAGGTGCCAGGCTATGTGGGAAGATGGTGCACGTGTTCTCTCCGCTGGCGGACAGCTCTCAGACGGCGTCGTAAATCTACGCAGCTGGTTGAGATGTCGGCGTGCTACTGTGCCATGTATGTTGACGAGCCAAGAGCGCAGGCCTATGCGTCCGACAATTGTAGCTTCCTCCCAGCGTGGCTTTTTCAGAAACTGTCGGGCGAGGACGCGCTGCCCCTCATTAAGCGTGCCGCAGCGCGGAATTGCTTTTTCTTCCCGGAACGTCTCTGCCTTTGGCTCGGGGAGGATGGCTGTGAGCTGGGTTCGCATTTCACGCTCGAACATCATTTTCGAGGGGGTCTCGCCTGTTGTGCTCTGAACCGTCGTGTGCTGCTTGAAGAGAAAGCGCGCAAGGCGGCGCTGCAGCGAGCCTGTCTGATCTCTTTCAAGGGCGCGTTTTAGCTCGGCTACGTAGCGCTCGGCTTGTCCGTTTGTCGCTGGGTGGTAGGGGGCCGATGTAACTGATGAGATCCCGTTGTCGCGATAAAACTTGAGGATCTCCGCAGACACAAACGGTGTTCCGTTGTCCGACACTACCTTGCGCGGCAGGCCGAACGTTGCAAATAGTGATTGGAGGTTGTCAATGACTGCTGCTGAAGTCGTCTGTCCCATTTGCCTTATCTCAAGCCACTTTGTGTAGGCATCTACGACCACAAGGAAAGTGCAGCCCTCAATTGGTCCTGCAAAATCAATGTGCAGTGTGTGCCATGGTGTGTCTGGCTTTTCCCATTCTGGGACAGGAGCTTTCGGCGGGGCGCTCCGGCTGCTCTGGCAAGGCTTGCATTCTCGCACCACTGTTTCGATGTCGTTGTCAATGCCAGGCCACCACATGTAGCTTCTGGCACACTTTTTCATTGCAACGATGCCCCGATGTCCGGCGTGGATGAGAGACATAGCTTGTGCGCGTAGTTCTCTCGGAATCACAACTCGGGACCCAAATATGATGCAGCCGCGATGGGTGCTCAACTCTGTAGCTCGCCTGCGGTAAGCGTCGAAGTTGTCCCCTTTGAGTTTATGCACGTTGCCTTGTTGAACAGCTGTGTAAACTAGCCGGAGAGCTGCGCACTTCTGCGTAGATGCTGCAACTGTGCCTGCTGTAAGCGAAGGTTCTGGCAGTGCTTCGAACATCAGAACGTCTCCTGGTGGAAATGGTTCGTCAACAGTTGCGTCTAGTGGCAGACGGCTTAGCGCATCGGCGTTTTGATGTTTACTCCCATTGCGGTAGACCAGAGCGTAGTCGTACGCTGAGAGTTTGATGCACCAACGTGTCATTCGCGGAGACAAAGTTGGTGGCATAGGCCTTTGTGGTCCCAGAATGCCCAATAGCGGTCGGTGATCGGTTATAAAGGTCACCTTCCGGCCGGCAATGTACTGGTGAAAATGTGTCGCCGCGTAGACGATGGCTAGCCCTTCTTTGTCAAGTTGCGCGTAGTTGCGTTCTGCTTGCGACAACGTACGTGAGGCGAAGGCGATGGGAGCTTCCCTTCCTTGCTCGTCAGTTTGCGATAGAACCGCGCCGACTCCGTACGGTGATGCGTCGCAAGCCAAAAGCAGAGGCTTCCTTTCGTCGTAGTGGCGGAGGACTGTACATCTTCGAATCAGGTCTTTCAGGGCATCGAATGACTGCTGATGGCGTGGCGACCATGTCCATGTCACATCTTTCCGAAGGAGTTGGTATAAGTCGTTGGCCACGGTAGCTCTTTGTTCCAAGAACCGGTCGTAGAACGTCAAGAGTCCGAGAAAAGCCTGTAGCTCCTGCTTGTTTGTTGGAGCTCGTGCTTCTGTGATCGCTCGCACTTTGTCCTCGGTAGGGTGAATGCCTTCCGCATCAATTCGGTGTCCCAGAAATTGCACCTCTGGCACCGCAAAACAGCACTTCGATTTGCTTATGCACAAATTAGCGTTTGCTAGCCTTTCGAGAACGAGCTCTAGGCGCACTGCATGCTCTTCAGTGGAAGTGCCACTGATGATGACATCGTCAAGGTAGACACAAACTCCTGGGATGCCCTGAAGCACTGTCTCCATGAATTTTTGAAATATGGCCGGGGCTGCAGCTACGCCAAAAGGCAGTCGCTTGACTTTGTACAAGCCTTTCAGTGTGTTAATTGCCAATAATTCAGCAGTTGACTCGCTCACCTTCAGCTGCTGATACGCCTGGGTGAGGTCCAATGTGCTGAAGACTCTTGCGCCACGTAGTACACTGAATACTTCTTCAGGTGTCGGTAGCGGGTAAGAGGACGCTTTAGTCGCAAGATTGACGGTGCTCCGGTAGTCTCCGCAGAGGCGTATGGTTCCGTTCTTCTTGCGAACTACAACAAGTGGTGTGGCCCATTCTGAATGCTGCGTCGGCTCGATGACACCTTGCTGCTCCAGTTTGTCCAACTCTTTTTCAACTGAATCTCGGAGAGCAAACGGCACCGGCCTGGCCTTCAGAAATTTGGGTTGCGCGTTGTCCAACAACTCCAGTGTGACCGGGGGCCCTTCGTTTCCTGGAATCTCTTCCGAGAATACTCTTTCGTATTTCTCTTGCAGTTGCTCAACCATGTTCTGGCTCGGCGTCTGGTGTATGCCGCATATCATCACGCCTAGTGGAGAAAACCAGTTTCTCCCTAGAAGGCTTGATCCTGTGCCCTTCACAACAAGTAGAGGTAGCGTATGGGTCTGGCCGTTGTAGTTAACCTGCACGTTGGCAGAGCCCAATAGTGGCAGATTCTGTCCTGACCACGTTCGCAGGTGCGTGTCGTCTTGTTGCAGGGCGGGTGCGTCAGATGGCCATGAAGTTCGGAACGTGTCCTCACTGATCAGAGTACAGGCTGCGCCGGAGTCCACCTCGAACTTAATCAGCTGGTGATGTACGCTTACTTCTGTAAAAATCTTCGGTCGCGTGCCGAGATTCATGGTGTTCAGGTCGTACAACACAGATGGTGTTGCTGATGTTGTTCCATGGAGATCAGATAGCGGCGTATTCTCTGAGGCGTTGACGCTGTGATTAGGCTGGGAAGGTGACTTTATCTTGGCAAGTCTCCGTTTCGTAATGCATGCTCTTTCGATATGCCCTCGCTTGTGGCAAAAATTACACGTGGCTGACTGGAATCGACATCCCTGGGGGTTGTGTTGGTCGTCACACCGCCAGCAGCGTTGTGCCTTTTTGACCGATTTTACAACAACAGAAGGCTTGCGCACCTGGTTGCTTGTCTGGTGTACCGGCTCGGTGTTCCGGCGAATCCCTCTCTGCTGGTGACCGGCGCTCTCCGCTCGAACGGCGATGTCGTAAGCTTTGCTGAATGTGAGGTCCTTCTCAGCGAACAGGCGCTGCTGCAGTGACTCGTCACTCAGTCCGCACACAAATCTGTCGCGTAACATCACGTCCAAGGGAAGCATGGTGGTGTTAGCAGAAGAAGCTGCGTCTCCCTCCTGCCCGGTAGCTGTTGTCGACAGCGTTCCAAAATTGCAGTCGGCAGCGAGCTTCTTGAGCGCGGCTACGTAGGCGCTCACAGTTTCTCCTCCCAGTTGATCTCGTCGTTGGAAGCGAGCCCGGCTGTAGACCTCGGATGGCCTTGGGTCGTAGTGCTTTTGCAGCGCTTTTACGATGTCGTCGTAAGACACTGCCGCTGGTGTGCTTGGCTGAATAAGGGCGCAGACAGTATCGTAGGTCTGCTCCCCGCACAGCGTCAGCAGGTTGGCCCTCTTCAAGGCTGGGTCTGTGATGTTGTTAGCTTCAAAGTAGAACTGAAGGCGTCCAACCCACGATGACCACGATGAGCCGTTGAATTCTGGTATCTGATTGGGAAACCCTCGCGTAGCCATGGCTTGTCAATAGCGTTGCGTAGCGCGGGTCGAATCCACTTTCTCGTCGCCACTGTCGTGTCCGGTCGCTGTGTTGAATGCAGCGAAAGACGCACACGGTACTTTAAGACTTCGTTTATTTAAAGCCGATGAGGGTGCGACCAGCGTCGACCGAGGCAGGAGCCGAACTGGCCGCCCGAAGAAAGGAGGGAGCGGAGAAGCGTCCACGGGAGGGAGTGGCTTCCCAAAACAGGAGGAGGGTGCGGGGGCGCACCATGGGGGGGCATCTGGCGACAGCGTGCGACGAGGGGCAAGTGGTCGTTAGGAGGAGGATGCGAGTGGTCGTTAGGAGGAGGATGCGAGTGGTCGTTAGGAGGACGATGCGGAGGCGCACACACACAAAAGCAATAAGGGGACACAACAAGTACTAATTACTAAGTGATGGCAAATCACTAAGTAATGGTTAATTACTTATTACTGCCTGAATACTAATTAACTGCTAATTAATTAAGCTTAAGCTTCGCCTTTAGGAGTGGAACGCGACAGCGCGTTGTAGCGCTGCCAGGGAGACCACGGAACGCCACCACCCGTTCGGCGCGGTGCCTTGCCCTTTGAACGGAACGCTTTTTGAGGAAAGGAAATGGCGCAGTAATTCTCTGTCATCTCGGTGGACACCTGAACCGCACCGTAGAGCAAGGGAGGAAGTGGGAGTGAAAGAAGATAGATAAAGAGGAGCCGTAATGAAGAAATTGAAAATTGTATTTGAGGAAAGGAAATTACGCAGTAACTGTGTCACAAAATTCAGGGGGGCACTTTTTTGACCTAAAGTGTGGTCACTGATGTGTGGTTAAGATGTTAAGCTTCGCCCCTAAGAGTGGAACGCGACAGCGTCTTGCAACGCTGCCAAGGAGTCCATAGAACGCCATCGCCCATTTGGTTCTGCGCCTCGTCGGTAAATTGGTTTTTGAGGAAATGAAACGCATCTGTCTCTCATTTGTCGGTGGAGACCTAAACCTCGCCGGAAGGGAATGGAGGAGGATGAGAGTGAGTGAATACACCGTATTCACTAGACGCGCCTTTGTTCATTCCAAACCATCGAGCTGGCATGGCGGAGTGGATAGCATGCTCGTCTCTCACGCCGAAGACCGGGGTTCGATTCCTGAGCTCGACCAATTTCTTAATCGGTTTTATTTATTTATATGGCCTGACTAGTGGAACTAATTAGGCTAATTGGGTAATTAAGCAATTAACTAAGCTCAGTCCCACTTACTTGGAGCATCACTATACGATCCCTTCAATTGGTTGCATGGTTACTAGCCAACGTACAATTGGCCCCGTTTGAAATTCGCGCACTGTGACGTCACGACCGTTTCCACCAATTGAAAAGCGTGACATTTTCTGTCGACAACTGCTGCTTACAACGATGAGACATTAAAGGCTTCCGCCTTAAAACCGCCGAACACAACCGAATCTAGAGCTAATAAAGTTTTCACTCACTCACTGACTCAGGGAGCCAGTTATGCCCTCTCCTTTTTCTTAAAATGATCCGAGTGTAAAATGCTGTCAACGCCAACGCTACTGAACACAATGAGCGCCGAAGGCCTTTGGTTTCAGCCCCGCGTTTCTGGCTCATCGGTGTCAATGCTTGCAGCTCACGTCTCTTTCTCATTACCCCACGTACCTATAAGCGCGATTCGGACGTCCACTGACCCAGGAAACCAGTTATGCGCACTCCCTTTCCGTAAATTGTCACAACGTTATCAGTGCCAACGTATGCAACGCACATCTGTCACTACCGCCACGTAGCTTAAAGTACGTTTGAGGTGTCCACTGTTCAAACAGAGCAGCTATGAGCCTTTGCTTTCCAAGCTCCCGCTTTATTGGTTTCGAGGATTAAAGCGGGACTAAGGTCGTGGTGGTGAAAACTTTTAATCGATGAAATAGAGTTTGGGAGTCACAGAGTGGCCCCGCTACATGGTCGGAGTCCCTAGTCCGGGACACCGCATGACGAGGCCCCGTCTCTCGCCCGTTTCACCAGAGCCCTTTGGGACTCAAGCGAGGAGCAGTTGAGGTGCCTACTGCGGGTTACAGCGGACAACGGCAGCGGCAACGGGGATCCCGCGAAACGCAGAAACGGGCGCCAAAGAGCTGCGCTCTAATTGCCATAAATCTAATCAATGGCAACTGTCAGCCATGTTGAACGATATGCTCACACCTACTGGATAAGTTTAATTCGTTGATAAACCAAACACGATCGCGCATTCAGACTCCGTGCGCATGCTTAAGTCGCATGCCGCACCTTTCAAACAGATTTGATGCAACGAAAAAAGTGGCGGGGGCTTAGCTTTGGTAAAGTCTGGTAGGTTGCGAAAGCAATACACCTTGGCTACGCCTTAGACGGCTTGTGGTGTACCTTGGTGGTGACCTTGGTTAAACATGGCTTCTCCATGGCTTTTCCTTTTGGTCAAGATAATGGTGTACCCATGTATTGTTTGGCTATGTCATTAAACTGAGGCCAGGCATGGATTTTACTGTGGTTGCTGTGTTGTTGTTGTTGTGACTGAGAGAAGGATGAATAGGAAATTGCAAGGGCCTGCCTACTGGCTCGAGCCAAGCCACCACCGCTGACACGTGCAGAGTAGAGTTAAAAGATCAGAAGAAAGTGAAAAAGGAAAGAAAACACGCGCGTCGCAGCAACAACTGCGTCCGCCGGGGCGGACGCTGCTGAAATAGATAAGCGGCCGAAGGCGCGCTCGACGAAGCGAGGACAGATACAATCCTTACTGTGGTTGCACTTTATTTATGCCTATAAATACGCTTCGGTGATCCGTGAAGAAATGGCTTTTGGTTTCAACTTGGGTGATGGTGAAGGAAGGGAAAACTTTATTTACACTAATGGTTTTTCCTGCGGTTTGGGGGCATCTTCAGAGACGTCTTGGTTCTACCCCCAGGAGCCTTCTCTGTCGAAGTC
Organism: Amblyomma mixtum; assembly: GCF_055824585.1. Lineage (NCBI taxonomy): Eukaryota > Metazoa > Arthropoda > Arachnida > Ixodida > Ixodidae > Amblyomma > Amblyomma mixtum. The sequence continues at coordinate 12,589,350 of NC_143020.1, forward strand.
GTCCGCCTCTAATCAGTGGTCGGTTGCCCTAAGTCCAGGGCTCCGCTGGCCACTGCCGCCCGTTGAGCTCGCTGTACCAGACCTTGTTGGTCTTCGCAGCGGTCGCTGGACAGCAGAGTCTCACTGCTCCGCACTCGGGTTTTGTATTTTGGGGACCACGTCTATGTTTTGGCAGGCCCATGTGATGTGGTATAGTGTAGGTTTTTCGTCCCAGTCTCACTGCTCCGCACTCGGGTTTTGTATTTTGGGGACCACGTCTATGTTTTGGCAGGCCCATGTGATGTGGTATAGTGTAGGTTTTTCGTCCCACCAGGGACATTTGTTCGTATATCGTAGAATGCATTTTGTTTAGTATATGTAGGTTTGGGAAAGAGCCTGTTTGTAGTTGTCTCCAAGCGACAGCTTCCTCTCTGCTGAGAGATTTGTGCGGTGATGGTGAATCCGTCGGCGATGGATTGTCAGTAGCGGCGCAACCTCCTCAGTAATTTCCTTTCCTATAATTCATTTTAAGGCGAAAGCCTTCAATGGCTCATGCTCGCGGTATCCGTCCAAGCTCGCTTTTGACCCCTCCTTTAGCGGCAGCTGCCCACACTGTAGTGCAGTGTCTTCTGACACCTATCACATGGTGTGGGCCTGCCCCTCCAACGCCGCTATTCCCCCCATCCCCAACCCAACCCGGGAGGACTGGGAGGCGACCCTCCTCGGCTGCCACGACTTACAGGCCCAACAAGCTTTAGTCGGGCGCGCCCGGGCAGCGGCAACCGCCACTGGGGTCCCATACTAGGGTCCCATACTTTCCACCTCAATCGTACTTTAAGCTACGTGGCGGTAGTGACGGATGTGCGTTGCATACGTTGGCACTGATAACGTTGTGACAATTTACGGAAAGGGAGTGCGCATAACTGGTTTCGTGGGTCAGTGGACGCCCGAATCGCGCTTATAGGTACGTGGGGTAATGAGAAAGAGACGTGAGCTGCAAGCATTGACACCGATGAGCCAGAAACGCGGGGCTGAAACCAAAGGCCTTCGGCGCTCATTGTGTTCAGTAGCGTTGGCGTTGACAGCATTTTACACTCCGATCATTTTAAGAAAAAGGAGAGGGCATAACTGGCTCCCTGAGTCAGTGGATGCCTCAATACGCGCTTATAGGTACTTAGGGTGATGAGAGAAAAATGTGGGCTGCAGGCATTGACAACGTTCTGCCAGAAACGCGGCGCTGAAGCCCTAGGCCGTCGGCGTTCATTGTGGTCGGCGTTAGCGTTGGCAACATTTTCACTGCGATCAATTTAACGGTAGGAAGTGCGCACAACTGGCTCCCTGGGTCAGCGGACGCCTGAATTGCACTTATGGGTAAGTAGGGTGATGAGAGAGAGAGATGTGGGCTGCATGCGTTAACGCTGAGAGAGTGAGTGAGTGAGTGAGTGAAAACTTTATTAGCTCTAGATTCGGTTGTGTTCGGCGGTTTTAAGGCGGAAGCCTTTAATGTCTCATCGTTGTAAGCAGCAGTTGTCGACAGAAAATGTCACGCTTTTCAATTGGTGGAAACGGTCGTGACGTCACAGTGCGCGAATTTCAAACGGGGCCAATTGTACGTTGGCTAGTAACCATGCAACCAATTGAAGGGATCGTATAGTGATGCTCCAAGTAAGTGGGACTGAGCTTAGTTAATTGCTTAATTACCCAATTAGCCTAATTAGTTCCACTAGTCAGGCCATATAAATAAATAAAACCGATTAAGAAATTGGTCGAGCTCAGGAATCGAACCCCGGTCTTCGGCGTGAGAGACGAGCATGCTATCCACTCCGCCATGCCAGCTCGATGGTTTGGAATGAACAAAGGCGCGTCTAGTGAATACGGTGTATTCACTCACTCTCATCCTCCTCCATTCCCTTCCGGCGAGGTTTAGGTGTCCACCGACAAATGAGAGACAGATGCGTTTCATTTCCTCAAAAACCAATTTACCGACGAGGCGCAGAACCAAATGGGCGATGGCGTTCTATGGACTCCTTGGCAGCGTTGCAAGACGCTGTCGCGTTCCACTCTTAGGGGCGAAGCTTAACATCTTAACCACACATCAGTGACCACACTTTAGGTCAAAAAAGTGCCCCCCTGAATTTTGTGACACAGTTACTGCGTAATTTCCTTTCCTCAAATACAATTTTCAATTTCTTCATTACGGCTCCTCTTTATCTATCTTCTTTCACTCCCACTTCCTCCCTTGCTCTACGGTGCGGTTCAGGTGTCCACCGAGATGACAGAGAATTACTGCGCCATTTCCTTTCCTCAAAAAGCGTTCCGTTCAAAGGGCAAGGCACCGCGCCGAACGGGTGGTGGCGTTCCGTGGTCTCCCTGGCAGCGCTACAACGCGCTGTCGCGTTCCACTCCTAAAGGCGAAGCTTAAGCTTAATTAATTAGCAGTTAATTAGTATTCAGGCAGTAATAAGTAATTAACCATTACTTAGTGATTTGCCATCACTTAGTAATTAGTACTCAATTACATGTGACGCCACCAGTGCCACAGAAACAGCGAAGGTGGTGCGGAAAACGCTTCCGCCTCTACCCACTTTAGACAGTCAAAGTGCCCCCTGAATTTTTGAGATGGCTTCGTCCATCTTGCTCAAAGGTCGGTTTCCCTTAGTCCAGGGCTCCGCTGGATGCTGCAGCCAGTTTTGCTCGCCGAATCAGACCACCTTGGTCGACCCGGCGATCGCTGGAGAGCACTCCCTCCCATTGCTCCGCACTCGGGTTTGTTATCACTGGTACCACGCTTATCCTCTGGCATGCCCACGTTATGTGGTACAGCGGGGGGGGGGGGGGGGGGTCTTGGCACCAAGGGCATTTGTCATTGTATTGTGTTGAATACATTTTGTTGAGTACGTGTAGGTTCGGGTAGGAGCCCGTCTGTAGCTGCCTCCACGCGACAGAGTCCTCTTTGCTAAGGGAGTTGTCCGGTGGTGGATACCGCTTTCTGCAGCCCTTGTAATAATTTAGTATCGCCGAATAATCTTGGGGTACAGGTTCGTTCCCCTCGAGGTCGCCTACGTTGGATGCTCGGTAATAAGTGTACCCTCGAGCTATCCTGTCCGCCTCTTGGTTCCCTGTTACTCCCGTATGTCCCGGCGTCCATACTATCGTATGCCTGATTGGTTCTTCGTTTGTTTGTCGTTGTGTTATGAGGACCCAGAGCGGAGTATGCGGAGCGCTCTGTGCCCTGTTCTGCCGCGTAGGTAGTTGCGGCATGCTGTTTGTGAGTCTGTAAGGATTTTTAGAGACCGTTTAGACCGATAGCCCTCCGCTGCCGCTAGAGCGACGGCCGCTTCCTCAGCCTCGACTATCGTGCAGTCTTGTAGTGATGCGCTGGTGATCTCGCGTAGGGTCGAGTCAATCACCGTTGTTACCGCATTGCTGTTGTGCTGCCCCGCTGTTCTGGTGTATGTGGCTGCGTCCACGTATACCGTCGTTTCTTGGGGTGATAATGTCTTTTGTGGGTATTCAGCCCTTGCCTCTCTGCGTGCTTTGTGTAGGTTGGGATCCATGTTCCGGGGTATTGGCGTTACTTTTAGTGTGTTGCGATATTCGTCCGGAATTGTTTCTGTCCTCTGTATTTCTTGAATTTGATCGGCGCGGACCAGTTTCTTTAGGAGCTCCCTGCCAGATGGGGTCTGTTGTAGTCTGCGCAGTTGGGAGACTAGTTGTGCCTCTCTCAATTAATCGAAAGTGTTGTGCAGTCCTAGGGCTAGGAGCTTTTCGGTTGAAGTGCTGTGAGGAAGGTGGAGTGCGGTTTTGTAGGCTTTGCGTAGAATCACGTCCGCCTGTTGTACCTCACTCTTGATGGGATTGTAGTAGGGGAGCCTGTATGTCACTCGGCTGACTACCAGGCTTCTTCAGGCTTCTGGCTTCTTCTCGCAATCAACCATTAACTTCCGCCTGTCAGGGTAGCAGGGTTGGTCGGGGCTTCAATGTACATACTAAGACAAACAGGAATTTCTTACCACTTATGGGGGGCCGTGGACATTCCGTTCGTATCGCTCGTATACCTGCGCCGAATCAGTGAGCAGGCGATTGAATAGTGAGGGGCGGGATACCTCCCTAACGGGCCACGTCCGGCGGAGGTGAAACGATAGTGCGAAATGTGTTTTGAGACCACCGCGCGGACGAAGTTGTGACCTTGATCAAGAACTGCAAGCTTCACGGCTGACTACGATGGACGTGCACAGCACTGGAATGGCATACATAAGTTGCTCACCGTCTATCCGCTTTCGCAATTCATTATTATGCGAAGCATATTAACGTAGGTTTCGGGCCTTCGCGCGACGCCCGGCAGTGGCCACCATTGACCTTCAAGTGACCTTCAAGTAGGTCACGTGACATGACGTCACGTGATGACGTCACACCGGCTGCAGACAGGGTGTCGAACCGGAACTGAACCCGAACCCGCAACCGGAACCGAACCCGAATTTTCGCCCGGAACCGGAACCGAACCGAACTCATATTTTTTTCGCCATCTTGGAACTGAACCCGAACCGGAACGATTCAAAGGAACCGTTCCAAACCGGTTCGGGACCCGGTTCAGCCCCACTTTTTTCGCATCCCGGCATACGTCTTGGTTTCCGACAAAATGAGATCTATCGCATAGATTTACCCACCCGTCTGGTGCCCAAGAAGAAGCCTAATTGACGCTTCTGTAATATACTACTGCCAATTATAAACACTTGTACATCAGGTTTATGTGAAATCTTGAGTTATTACCCCTCCCTTTTACATATTTGCGTAAATCTTTAATCAAAATGTTACGACTGCTCTAACTCAATAAAGTACTATAGATACCACACTTTTGCTTGCGTGCTTTCTTTCAAACGATGCGTTAGACGTTGGTGTACATGGAGCACCACGTGGTATTCACTAACACATAATAAATAATTTATATTTGAATTTCTTCTTGCCCCTGTTTCGGTTTCACCAACATAACGATGGCTGTGACGTGTAGTGGAATTTAGGTCGCGTGAGGTGCTATGAAACGCCAATATAATTGCTGATACGTCGTTCGTTGTAATTATAGGTCTTAAGTCGGCTGATTTAAGTGCTACAGTGAGTCAGAACAACGTATCAGCGTTTCTATTAGTTTTCCCATGCGTCACGTGACCCAATTTTGAACTCACGTCACAGCTATCAGTCTGTTGATGAAACCGAAACAGCATGGAAGAAAAAAGTATTTTCTAAATTATTTAGTGGCAGCAGGCGACTACCACATGGTGATCCATGTATTCTAATATCTATGGTGTCATTTTAAAGGAGAAAACACGCAATAAAACTGTGTGTCTATAGTCATTTTAGTACCGATTGCGAATGCCTTCCTTTTCTTGCGTCATTCCCCACAAATAGACGAAATATTAGCGCGAGGACCCAACAATGTTGTGATGGTGGTTTTTAAGGAAAGGAAATGGCGCAGTCTGTCTCACTTCTTGATGGACACCTGAACCACGCCGTAAGAGAGGGAGGAAGGTGGAATTGAAAGAAAAAAGAGAAACAGGCGCAGTAGGGGTGGGCTCCGGAATAATTTCTACCAGCTGGGGATCCGTAGAAAGGGCAACTGCATAGGTTTTAGAAATGGACGAGCTTAAAAGGGTCGAATGTGTGAAACTTCCAGGTAAAGTATGCGAAGTGCTTTTGGCCTAGCATTTGAAACGGTGACGTAATAACCCATTAAAATTGCGACGGCCTTCAAGCTTCTCCGCAGCGCACAACGCTAGATGGGGGACGCATGATGACGCCATCGAAAGTATCCGTACATTTCCAGCGCATAAACGCCTGCTTTGAAGAAAAAAAAACCAATGCCACCGAAGTCAAAGCCCGCCGAACATTGTTTGGCAGCGTCCAACGAAGCACGGCAGGGCGTGGCTGATGGCAGCAGTAATTTGAAATCATACCTTCCGTGACATCACACTGAACTTCCCCGCAGTCCTCTGTTGCTTTAAGGAGAAGTGCAAAATTATCGTCGATTACGTCACTATTTTAGATGGTAGTGCAAAAAACTTAGCATGCTTCACCTAAAGCCTATTAGATTTGAATCCTTGAGTATCGCGAAATTCTCATAATGTGGCGCAGTTGCTCTTTAACGTGCACTGACATCGCGCAGCACACGGTGCTTTTTGCGTTTCGCCTCTATCGAAACGTGGCCACCGGGGCCGAGTTCGAACCCGGGTACACCGAATAAGTAACCGAGCGCCCTAACCACTGAGCAGCTGCAGTGGGTAGTGCAACATTTACTTTTGTAGGCGCTCATTGTCTTAGACAGCAAGTTCTAAATAAAACCCCCCACGATGGGCCTGTAGGGCTATAAAGAAAAAAATGGCTCAATGGCTGTGGAGCTCGGCTGCTGATTTCAAAAATAAAAAAAAAAAACAGCTTGCTCTGTCGCACGTCGAAAATCCCCAGCTGGTCTTCGTTAATCTGGAGCCCTCCACTACACTGTCTGTCATATAGCCCCAATGTCCACTCGACACGTTAAACCCGATATATTACTAGTAGTATTAACAAAATAAGGATGTACAAATTGGTGAAGCTTTTCTTTTTTTTTAGAATCCACATATTCTTGTTTGCGCGCGAGGGAAATAAGCAACGAAAGGCGGGTTCTTGGCAACGGTCGAGATGTACTAATAAGAAAAAAATTAAATGCCGGTTACACAAAAGTGCAATGCGGAAATATATGCGCTCGCTGGCATGCGATAGTGATTACGCCCAGAAAGATGCTACTGCGATGAAATGTAACTGCGATGAAGTGATTTCGTTATGCCGATTCGCTGGAACTGTTCTGCTTCTAAGAAAAAATTGCTCCCAGTCGCCAGCGCGCGGCTCCATCCGCTGTTCTCGCACTGCTCGATCTTGAATTCTCTGTCTGGCGACTTATATCTACTTCTCGCAGTCGTACTTCCCGTTCTTAGTGTCTGACACGACAGGCTTATGATTGTAAGTGTTTTTTTTTTGTTGAACGCTTGGGCGACTGAATACGTTGAGCCTTCAAAACAATCTGCCTCGGCTATATCGGGTGCAGGTGGGTGATGGGGGTAGGGAGAACGGTGAAAGTTTTTGAAGGCGGCGCATTTTTGCCAGTGAATGCCGGGATGTGCGCCCACCGGAGTGTGTATCAAGGATGGAGGCTGCACGCACGCAGCGCGGTTATTTTTGGGAGAGCAGGCTATACTGCTAATGCCGTAAAAAGAACAACTAAAAGGGTATGCATAGTCTAACCTCTGACTCCGAGCGGGTCATTACGTTAGTAAATACCTTGCAGGCACCGGACAGTAAGCTGATCGTCTTTAATTCTTCAAGTCCTTAAAGTCTCCTTTTTTATGAATTAAAATAATGCTAGTGTTCTTGCAAGCTCCTAGTACTCTCGAGGTTACAAGCATTGCGTATACAGGGTGGCTGGTTTTCCGAGCGCAATCTCTTCTCCGTCCTTCGACAAATCTGCGGTTACCTGATCCTCAATAGGTGCTTCCCCCCTTTGCGTGGCTCCTTAAGCTTTCTTTAATTCCTCCTTCGTTACTGACGGGAAGTTCTATGGCTGTGCTCTACTGCCTCTCTCAGTAACATTCTGATTACATTCGCTACTGTATAGATGTATGTAGAACTATTCCGCTGCCTTAACTACGTTATACATATTGCTAATGACAAGGTCTTCTGCGTCGTAGAGCATACGTCTGGTTTTCACTGCTCTGAGGCTGCATCCGTTCTTTAGAGCATGCTCGATTTTTTTCCATGCTTTTCCATGCTTAAAGAGGGCACGGCGCCTACCTTGCGGACAGCTTGTATCAACGGATTGTGCTCATTTTGCAGGTGGGGCTGTGGTTTTTGAGGCTAACAACGAGCATCGCGCATGAACTGACTCCATTCTCGGCAGCACAGCACTGCAGTAGCACATCGTGGACCAAAAATTCATCTGATATCGGACACGGGCCGCCTTTGATTCTACATGGTCATCTTGGCTTGCCGATGGTTGATTCTTCATTGGCTGAACGGCATTACTCAAGTGGGACGTCACCGACAGTGCGACTACAAAAGGAGCAGCACGAAAAGAGTGGCTTTAGAGGGCGCGGCACCTACCTTGTGGACAGCATGTATCAACAGATCGTGCTCATTTTGCAAAAAATCATTTCGTCATTCCACAAACCCGAACAAATTACGGACGGCAGAACATTAGTTACACCTTGCCTCTTCTTCTAAACACAATTCAATAGTTATAGTGTGCAGATAACACTATTATTATTTTTATTGCCTCACTGAAAGTGTGCATTTCTGTAAATATGTTTTCCACACTGCATGTATGTTTTTTCTTCATTGCCACAATCGTATGTCACCTTTTCTACAGTCTTTAGTTAAACATTATGTGAAAGTGCCATTTCGCCCTGTTGTTTCTGTCAAAAATATATTTCATTGCATAGTCAACTCTTACGCCGAAGTTACCAAGTTTTTGTACGGGGCGCAGCCCCTCGTCAAGCCTTTAATAGGCTTTTTGGCTGCGCCCCTAGCATCCTTGTGATGTTGAAATAAAGATGACTTGACTTGAGGTTGGTCCTCGGCACAACATTCCATCTTACCGTAGTGATAATAGATATCTAGTTATTCTGCCGTGCGCTCGCAGATATCTTGCTATTTTGATTGATTGTTGGTCTGTTCTGCAATCTTTGCTGACATCTGGAGATATTGAGGAGAACCCAGGGCTTTCTACGGCTGAATTGTTGCAACGCGTCTTAGATAATCAAGCTGATACATATCCTAGGCTACAAGATATCAAACAAGAAATTACAGAAATGCATACTAAGATCAATAGTCTGGCAGGGTATTTGGACGTACTAAAAGAAATGACTGCTAAAATCGATCAACTAGAGGCCACTATTAAGCAGCAGGTTGGAAAACTGGTTGATTTAGAAAACAGAAATAGGCGGAACAATCTACTAGCTTTTGGTCTAGAGGAGGACACCACTGAAACAGAACCTGAATTAAGGGCAGCTGTACTAGAAGGTGTGTTTCAAGAAAAGCTTGGGTTTGAAGTGAAAAGGGTGGAATGAATCCACCTTGTCGGAAAAAAGAAGCAGGGTATCTCTAGACCCGGGATAATGAGATTTCTTGATTCGAGGGAAAGGAATATTATAATGGCGAATTGCAAAAGGCTCAATGGAGGAACAGTAAGTCTCAGCGATGATTATGCAAAGGAAAAGCTTGAAGTTCACCAAAAGTTGTGGAAAAGCGCTGCCACAGAACGGGATAGTGGCGCTAAGGTTTCTTTAGTGCACGACAAGCTCAAGGTAAACGGTAAAATCTACACCTGGCACCACAGTAGAAATTAACGAGCGTTCCCTTTATCAGGAACAAGGCGATAAAGGCCATTTCAGAACACACCACAATGAGGTGATGCCGGACGCTTCACATGAAAGCGCCATTTCCCGTAATTCTCTCCATAAGCCAGGAACTGAAACAGCGCAAGCATAATAGGCTGTATTGTGGTGAATGCGCGAAGCTTAGCTAATAAATCTGCCGAACTTGAGAATCTTTTGGTCCAAGAAAGCCCGCATATCGTTCTTATTACTGAAACGTGGCTTATTCCCACCACACCTAAAGGCTGTATTATTCCTCCGGGATACATCATTTTTAGATGGGACAGAGATACTCGCGCTGGGGGCGTGGCAATCAGAGTTAAATAATCTCTCAAGGTGGCACAGGTGGACTGCCGTATGCCAGAGTCGGTCTGGTGCAGAATACACTCCGAGCACACCACGTTTTTTGTTTGAGCGATTTACCGGCCGCCTAACACCTTCCTCTCCCCCCCCCCCCCCCCCCCCGGATTTTCTCGATTAATTGAGACTGTTTATATTCGCGCATGCACACGCCGATGCAGGGTCGATAATGGCTGGTGAATTTAACCCCCCCGCACATTGACTTGGATAATAAGTCACCTGGACACATAGAGACTTCTAGTGCAGAAAAACTGTTAGAAATTTCATTTTTGTGTAACTTCAGACAAACTGTGCGCGAAAACACCAGAGTGACACTTCATTCTCAGTCTTTACTTGATCTTGTATTTGTTTGAAATAAAGTCGGCGATTGCGAACTGACAGTCACGGATGGCTTATCAGATCATAAGATGATTTTGTTTAATGTACCAGTTAACAAAAGCGTTTCCACAGAGCCTTCCCCTCAGGTGCTAGCGAAAGATTACGCTCGGGCGGACGACACATCTATATTGGATTACTTAGAAATTTCATTTAGTGGATTTGAGTTAGCCCTCGAGCAGGAATCCGTGGAGCACTTCTGGCAGCGGTTTAAAAATATAATAAAATTTTGCGTGGATCGTTTTATTCCCACACGGCGCAAAAAGATGCTGAAACACAACCCATGGATAACCAGAAATATCATACACATGAAACGTAGACTACATAGATTACGTAAGAAGCAAGTTACTCCTGCCACCCTGATAGAACGACGTCACAGGATAAAAGCTGCTGTATCAGCATCGAAGCAACGCTTCTTCTATGAAACATTAACCGGCTATCTCAAAACCTCTCCCGATAAATTTTGGCGTTATTTAGGTAAAAAAACTGAAGGTATAAACCAGATCAAACTTGAAACAACGATTTTGACGGCAGAGTTCGAGATAGCGGATGGTTTTAATAATTTTGTTCAAGCCGTCTTCACGAGATCTGCCGGAAACTTTAACACTGATCACGTAGATTTCCTACGGAAACAAGACAGTTCAATGGAAAACATTTCTTTCACGCAAAGGGGCGTACTTCAGCTATTACTAGATTTAGATGCGAAGAAGGCAGGTGGTCCCGATGGAATACCCACTGCATTTCTGAAAAGATATGCCGAATGGGTGTCTTTTTACTTGGTTGCCATTTTTGACAATTCGCTCCAAGTGCATTCCGTACCAGAAGATTGGGGTTGTGCTGCCGTTATTCCCATATATAAAAATGGTAGTAGAATCCTCGTAACAAACTATCGACCTGTGTCGCTTACCTCAGTTTGTTGCAAACTCATGGAACACATCATAGCAAAACATATCACTGTGTACCTGGAGGCTAATGGATCACTAAATGAGCACCAGCACGGTTTCCACCGAGGGCTCTCAACGACCACGTAACTTATAGAGACTGTCCATGATTTTGCAAAGGTTTTGGATGACCGTCAGCAGATTGACATTATATGCGTAGATTTCGCGAAAGTCTTTGATAGGGTGCTGCACAATTACTTTCTTCTTAAACTGCATGAAATGAGCATCAATTATGAGTTTCTGAAATGGATTGAGGCCTACCTGTCTAGCCGTAAGCAGGTTGTACGTGTAAGCAGGCTGTGATTCTGGATTATTGGATGTGCACTCGGGTGTACCACAAGGGCCCGTGCTGGGACCATTGCTTTTTCTAGTCTGTATAAATGACATTGTGGCTGGTGTTGAATTACCTGTAAAAATTAGTTTTTGCTGATTATTGTTTAATTTATGGAGCGGTATCTTCTACGGAAGACCAGATTAAAATTAACCAATGCCTCGATGCTTTTAATGACTGGTGTCAAAAATGGAAAATGCAAGTTAATTACGGAGAAACAACTTTCACACATATCACTAGGAAGAAAAATACACTTACCTTCCAGTACTCTATAGGCAACAATTACCTAACAAATGTGTCTACCTTTAAATATTTGGGTATAACAATTGCACATGATTTAAAATGGCGCATGCATGTTGAAGCGATTTCATCGGCTGCTTTGAAAAAGCTATGTTTTTTAGGAGCGAAGTTGTCGAGGGCACCAAAGGATGTGAAGTTATTGTCATATATGACATTCATTCACATGCTTCAGCAGCCTGGAATCCTCACCAAAATGTACTGCAAGATAATCTCGATAAAATACGACTTGCGGCACGCTTTATCTGTCGCAGATTAGGAGGACTGATTCGGCCACTGATATGTTGCACTCCTGCAACTTCGAGCCGTTAGAAACGCGAAGAATAAAGCAAAGGTTGACAGTACTGCACCAAATAACGAAATGTACTTCCACCCACCTGCTAGGCATAGCGCCAGGTTGAATCATGATGCAACCATACGGCCGTACAGTCGCGGGTAAAAAAGATTAGCACACATGACGGAACACCAGAGCGCCGGAATGACAACGCGTGGCGCTGCGGGTGGCGAAGAGGCTGATAACGAGAGTGCCGGGCCGCTCCCATTCTACAGTATTAGGGGGGTTCAGCGGACTGCCACGGACAGCAAAATTACTGGCTAAAAGCAGCGCTATCATCTATTGTTCCCGCGAGTTCCTTTTGACAAACCATCACGGACATAAAAAATAGTAATAAAAAGAAACCATCTTTTCTCATGATAACCGAGCCAAAAAATCTCTGCCTCTCCCGTAACCGACAGTAGAGTAAGCATGAAATGTTTACGGGCATAACACAAAAAGTACGCGGACACGACGAGACGCAGGCCTGACAAGTATGTATATGCAGCGCGTTCGAGACTGCCTAAAGTGCGTACAGGCGATAGCGTTTTCCGCACCACTTTCCCTATGTGACACTGCTGACGTCCCCACTGGATGACGTCACACATAATTGGTGACGATGTAATGACAAATTACTAATTAGCGACTAATCACTGGTTAATGTCTAAATACTAATTAATTGCTAATTAATTAAGCTTAAGCTTCGCCTTTAGGAGTGGAACGCGGCAGCGTATTGTAGCGCTGCCGGGCAGTACACAGAACGCGACGCTTATTGAGGAAAGGAAATTACGCAGTAATTCTCTGTCATCTCGGTGGACACCCGAACCGCAACCTACAGGAAGGGAGGAACGCCACCACCCGTTCTGCGCGAAGCTACCGGCGCTTGTATGCCGGTCCTGTAGGAGGGCTTAGAGAGTCTCGTTAAATCTCGTATAGTGCCCGGATGCTCTCGTTTCAGTGCCCGGATGTTGGCTCTCGGTCTCGGCGTGACGTCGCCACACTGCCGACAACGGGAGCTAAAAGCATTTCATGCTTAATAAACGCTGCAAGCACAGTCACGTATGGACGGCACTTCTACGCTCGGGCGGTGCACGCTTGATAAAGCTTACATCTTGCCGTCCCCACCTAGGCTGCAAACATGGAAACGGCCCGTTAGGCAGGTCTGCGTACCGCAGCGCCGCGTGGTGAGATATACGAATTCTAATCGCCAGTGATCTGTGCTAATATTTTTTGCACGCGACTGTACTTCGCTCGCAGTAACGTATTTCACTTTTCTTTTTTTCCTGGCGCGATAGAGCTCTGGAATAAGTTGCCTACTCATGTTTTACAAGGTGCCACTAAAGCAGCATTCCAGAAAAGTCTCGATCAATACTTTAATGAACGCTGACATGTCGTCCCCCGTGCGTCGCGTCCTATCATTTTGTATGTGCTTTTTCGCTTTGTGTCTTTTGTTCCAGCTAAGCAGCTTTCTGAGATTGTGTTTGTATAATTGTAACTCAAAATGTTTCTTACTGTGTTCTGTCATTTTTAGATGTGTTATTGTTTTTATATGTATTGTTGATTCCCTCTCTGTCATGACCCTCAGTAAGGGTTAACAGTATGAATAAATAAACTTCCTTATGTCGGCTACCTTGCGCTCATTTGTTAACTTCGATAGCTCTGCTAGTTCTATTCTATCTGTGGTGTTAGACGTCCTCATGCTTTCACGTTTCTCATTCAGATCTTCGTCCTGAGATAGCTTGCGAGTGTCCCGTCGAACCGTCCAACCGCCTACTTCTGAAGCGCACTCCGTAACGATTGCCGTGAGATTGCCTAAGTGCAAAATTCGTTCTCCAGCGAAAGCCTGAAATCCTGTATTTTACCTCTTAAAGCTAATTCATTAGTAGCCTCCCGCTTTACTAGTTTCCTGTATTTCCTCCTCAAATCTAAGCAAATACGAGACCTTACCATTCTGTGGTCGCTACAACGGATCTACCTCCAAATCCTGTACAATGGCATGGTCAACGCACAGTATGAAGTTTATTTCATTTTTGTTCTCACCGTTGCGGCTCTTCCACGTCCACTTCCTGTTTGCTGGTTTGCGGAAGAAGGTATTCATGATCCGTAAATTACTGACGCACACGAGAGTAATTATGAGTTTGCAGATCTTGAGAGAGGACACGATAAACACCGCGCTCTATAGAGCATATCGATTGACTGCCATGAGCAGTGGCAATGCAGCGTCATACATGTTGTAGAAATTAAAGTAAAGTGTACTGACCATGTTCGATTTTAGTTTGGTTTTATGGAGTTCTGCTTTCTTAAGGCATAGGCTACGACAGGCGCCGTAGTGGAGGGCTTCGGTAATATCTTCGACCTGGGGTTCCTTAACGTGCATCATTGACATCGCACAGGGGTTGTAAGGTCACTATAGCGAGCGAGAGGGCTTTACAGTGCGCATGGAGTAAAAAAAAAAGTTAGAGGACCTTCCCAGGCAATCACGAATGTGCGCGCGGCGGCGAGCGCAAGGGACAGGACCCTCCTACCCCCCCGGTTAACAAAGCGGGCGCATCCGGTCAGATTCTCTAGAGAATTCTAGAACTCTCGAGAACGCAGGGGGAGGGTGATGTAAACACACAGCGTGGTGCGACGCCTCCTCTATCTCCTAGTGCCCTTGCCCTTTACAGGAACTTTCGAACAAGGTTATTTAGGAGCCTGTTGTATTATGTTGCGGGGTTCTTGGTCAGGCTTCGCGCAGCAGTGTAGACATCACCCTGCTTTCGCCAAGCCATGTAGAGCGAGCTTGGAGCTCGAGTGTACTTTTGTGTCAGCTTTAGTAGCTGTGTGCGAAGCTTTCGTTTTATCCATACGTTTGTGTTTCTGTGCAGTTCCGTTGTATATCCATGTGTCATTGTTGGTCCACCATCTCGCTGCTCGCCAGGAGTCCAGCGCGAAATAAACAAGCACCTTGAAGGATACGAGGTGTGGAGAAGGAAGAACATAACATCTTTATTGGCGCATGCACAGCAGGATTTGGCTACCACCAACACTCCTCAAGCCCGTTATGGAAGCAGGCGCAACGTCTACCTGGGCTCATCCATGCTCCCGGTTGTTCAAGGCATGAACGAAAACTTAGACGCGTGGAAGCGGCCCAGGGTCCGCAAGTGATTATGGCCCGTGGCACCAAAGTCAGGAGGTGGCCCCGCATCGAGGAACGAAGCGACGAGAAAGGTGCAACAGATGCTCAGGTGAGCGGGATTTTTTGCGTCCGTTGGCGTGGGTGGCTCAGGCATTGGGAGCAGGAGTTGCGTGGTTTGCACGAGTAGCACGACAGCAGGCATAGGTAGGAGAAAGACAATAGGACTAGCGAATTGTTCTGTCGTTTTTCATGGATACATTTTTCAAAATTCACGCTTGGCTCATATATTTTGTCGTAATCCTACGGAAACTTCGATGTTAACGCCACTACACCTAGGCCAATCCCCGCATGTCGGTATATGCCATTATAAAGCTGATGAAGAAGAAGAAGACTGGAGAATTGTGGCTGCTTGAGAGCGAGCTGGAGGTTCGAGGAATGGAGGCAGAAGCCGAGAAGGCAATAGCAATAGCAGACGCAGAAGTCCGAAGGGCAGAAAACGAAGCCGAAAGGGCAGTAGAAGAAGCAAAAATACGAAAAGAAGTATGACATGCACAAGAAAGGCAGGAGCAGAAACCCGAAGACAAACCGAGGCCAAGGAGCGCATTGCCGTGCATCATTTCCAGACGCGGGCAACGAGTGTCGGAAAGATCGCCGCAGGTTCGGACCCCGATAGGTGCCTTCAGTTAAGCTTATACTCGGTCGCGTTGTGCGCTGAGATCCCTGCGGTGCCTTGCGACTTGTTGAGAGACGCTCCTGACTAGCTTATATTGGCAAACGGCGAGCCGGACATCGCCACAGCCGTGTCCAAGGCTACCGCGTACGCTGAAACTAAGATGCTTCTCGGCGCGTTTGTGCAGCTAAGGCGCTCGAATATGGCACTTGAGACTGAGACTCTGACAGAGTCAGTAGATAGCTTGCGGAGGGACGCAGAAGGTGTGGAACCTGATGCTACCAGGTGCCAAGGGCCAGCTGGGCCGTTTCCTGATCAGTCGAGTGGATGGGATCTCGCGTGCGAAGCGAGATAAGTCGCGAAGGCAAACGATGTGGTTGACATCGTGGAAGTTCTAGTGCCAGTTACCACCACGCCCACTGAGGCACCTGAGTCAGTCCCCGACAGATCGTGCAGAAAGCGAGAGGCGGCGATGCAGTGTGAATCCCTGAACGCCTCAGTCCAAGACGAGGCAGTGGAAATAAGTGGATGCGACGAGACCTTCGAAGTCAGGGAAGCAAGCCACTTACGCGACAGAAGCACACAGGCTGAAATAGCGAACGACGGGACAGGAGCCCGGACACAAGAACTACTAACAACCGAATGCGATGGGGCACCTAAGACGCACTGTGATGCATCGAGAGCTCAATGCGGAAACGAGTCCACAGTAGCTAGGAAGCGAGCGAGGCGTTGCAGCGTCCTCGACGCGACGCACTTACCTGACTCCGATCAGTTAGTCGAAAATATCCCATAGCCTGTCGTGTTCCGCCAGCAGGCGTGAACGTTGCCGCTTGACTATACACACCTGTCTGTGTGCTCGGGGTATGCGACCATGGGACAGTTATGCGCTCCACGGACAGTGCACGCAAAATGACTCCACGAACTGTGTTGATCATACGGTCACACGAAGTCGGTCAAGGGATGCCTGCCCCACTGCGAGAACATGGACTTGCCGTGAACTTAGTGCATGCAGCGGAAGGGTAACACGCGAGAACTGTGCTCACGAACTTACCCTGTGTAAGCGGCAAGTAGCGGCCTTTTCTTTGTTTAGACTGGCTGGGCAAAAGATCCCAGCAGTCTTCTTCTGGCGAGGCGTGCAAGGCCGATATAGCGACCACAAGGCTTTTGGAGCGGGTGTATTGATAATTCAAGAGGAAAAGAACTTTCCCACGCATTTCCGAAGGCGTGCGCGGCTGCAAGCACATCCCAGCTGTAAGATAATGCCCTTCTCTACCCCACGGCCTTGGCGTAGCAGCACCCGCGTGGACAGATGCTCCAGAGATTCTAGCGCTCTCGGGAAGACTGGGAGAGGGAGACACAGCTTAGTGCGTGCTGACACGCTTCCCCTCTCTTCCTGCGCCCGGGACCCTTTCTGGAACTTTCGAACTCGGTTAATTAAGAGCATGTTGCATCGTTATGCGGTTCTAGGTCAGGCTTCGCAAAGCGATGTAGACAGGTCCCGGCTTTCAGCAAGCCGTGTAGAGCGAGCTTGGATCTCGAGTATACTTTTACGTCAGCTTTGGTACCTGAAGGGTTCTTTGTCAGCCATCGCGCAGCGATGTAGGGACACTGTGAGGATCTGTGAGATTGCAGGTCTTATTTTAAATAAACACAAAAGTACAAACAATAAACGAGGCGGCTTTTAACGGAAAGGAAACCAATTTCAATATGAGCGAGAAAAAAGGAAAGGAACAAGAGAGCAAGGCAGCAACACACGGGAAAAACACACGGGGGAACAGAACAAAGTGCTTACGAAAAATGCAGAAAAAAAAAAGAAAGTCAAAGAGGAAAGTCACACTACTTGTCTCTTATTCGAGCAACGAGCGGGGAGGACTGGCTGGGTGTCGGGCAGTCAGGGAGTCTCTGGGCGTTTCAATGTTGATGCAACGCTACCGCAGCGTCGGCGTCCGTGGGCTCCCGGCACGGTTCCCAGGTCTGGTATCCCGGAAAGGCCATGTAAGCGCCAGAGGCGGCCTGTGTAGAGCAGCTGACGGATGGACGGAGAAGAGTGGCGCCTGGGCCTGGTGGTTGAGGCTCTGGACGATGGATGTCCAGGTCTGGTGGCCCGGACGTCTGCGGCTGAGGCGCAAGCCCGGAACTCGGGGAGCCAGCAGAACTCGTCCACGTCCGTCGCCCACCGCGCTCTTCTCTTCTCTGCCACGTAATCCTCTTCGACCAGTCCCCGGCGTACCCCTCCGCACGAGCTCCTCGTGCTTTGTCTTCTTCTCCTCACGAACGCCGCTGGGTGGCGCTATCTCCTTACAGACACCCCCACTTTCGGCAAGCTCTGTAGAGAGCTCAGAGCTCGAGTGAACTTTTGTGAGAGCTTTGATAGTTGAGTGCGAATCTTCTGTTAATTCCGTGTGTATTTGTCTCCCTGCACTTTTTAAGTGTTTAAAAGTCCACTTGCTCTGAATGTTCTTCATCATCGTTCGTCCATTCTCTGGCCGTCTGCTACGAGCCGAACACCTCATAAACGAACACCTCGAAGGAAGCGAGGTGTCAAGACGGAAGAACGTAACATCGTTACTGGGGATGTGGGTTTGAATTTAGAGGACGGGCAGAAGGAACCTTTCAAGACGTCAACTGGTGCTAACCCGGAGTCCGGTGATAACGCGATGTCACAGGATTCGGGGCATATTAAAAAAAACCCTAAACTGAATAATAGAAATTTTTACTAATTACCTTGGCTTAATAGCTAATTGGCCAAATGTTTAGGGGAAACCCCCAAGGTGGAGTAGATTTGTAATAAGGGAAAAATTACTCATTGGCATCCACCCGAGCGCAGCCATACGGCTACAAAGGAAAGCTATACAGCTTTCTCAGAAACTTCGTAGTTAAAGAAAAATTCGTCCTGGTCCGGGGTTCGCACCCAGGACCACCGCTTCACCGGAGCAGTCGCTCTACCAATTGAGCTAACCAGGACGGCAAGCTTATGGTAGGACGAGAGCGAATTGATCAATAACTCGAAGTGGGAACTGTGTTGGTCAAATTTGACCAACACAGTTCCCACTTCGAGTTATTGATCAATTCGCTCTCGTCCTACCATAAGCTTGCCGTCCTGGTTAGCTCAATTGGTAGAGCGACTGCTCCGGTGAAGCGGTGGTCCTGGGTGCGAACCCCGGACCAGGACGAATTTTTCTTTAACTACGAAGTTTCTGAGAAAGCTGTATAGCTTTCCTTTGTAGCCGTACGGCTGCGCTCGGGTGGATGCCAATGAGTAATTTCTCCCTTATTATAAATAGCTAATTAAGCGGAATTTAAAAATACTCTGGGGAGCGGTACACGACGATAAAAAATATCTCGTTGGTTTCGCCAAGATCCGTCGAGCCACTTTCTTTTTTTAATCCTTGGTTCATGACATGTAGAAAAACCTGTATATGTAGGGGACTGCTGTCTGTTAGCCCGAGCCGCCCTTCAGGCTCCAGAGAAGCTCGCCCGCACGATTACTGGGCCAATAACACTCGCCCAGCCACCGATCAGCGAGGCAACGTGCGCCAGCCTGCGGAACGGCTGTTTCGTTATTTTCGGTCATCGGACTGTCGCAGTGCTCTGTGAACAAATTGTGTTTTGTTTGCCCCTCTTGCGTTAGTGGAATTTACGTGGAATATTTCTTTTGTTCAGAATTCCTCTCGAGTGTTACTTTGCCCGAGTTGCATTGTATTGTAAATCACTTTTTATGCGCTCGTACGAGTGACTGTGAACTTTTGTTTTGTTTCTCAACCTTTGTCTTCGACGCAATATCTGGCTTGCGACTGGCGAAAGCTAGCACTCAAACGACCAATCCCCTTGTCACTTGGTAGCTGGCTTCTGGCTACGCTTGTGACGCTTAGTCGACGGCATCTCCTTTGAAATGCAGTCCGCTCCTTGCATCCGGTACACAGTTCGTGTTCGTTCAGAAAATTTTCGTTTCGTGTCAGGATTTACTCAGAAGAATGTCTACTGGAATCAGTATTGGTCTGGCGGGGCGAGTGGGCTTCAGACAGCACTTGCTTTTGTAGTGTGTCGCTTGGCGTATGCCTTCCGTTTGGCTCGCCCCTGAGAGAAATTCCCAGGGGTCGACATCGACACCCGATGAGGAGAGCCGTGGAGGTCGGCAGAATGAGAGCTCCTCGCACGTCCAGTTAGCCAAGCTGCGTAGAAGCAGCTCACCGTCCAGACGCATTGTTTGGCAGCGGTGATGCTGCCATGCCCGGAATGCCCTCCTGCCTAAGTGAATACCCTCTTGCGTAAGTCCCTCGACTGTGGTAGCCACGGCAGTGGCGGCGGCAGCAAGCCCCCTATGGGAACAGAGCATGACGAAGACAGCTCTCATGGCCTGCCGTAATCCTCCCAGAGGCGATCCCAGCAACTGGGTCCAGTCACGATGCCTCGCCGTGGCATCCTTTGTCACAAGAATGGTTCACCGCGTGGCCCTCCACAATGCACCGGCCTTTGACCTTGTGGGCTCGCACTGAACAAGAGCAAGTGCAAGCCACTCGTGCAACCATCTACAGGCCGTAGGAACGCAAGTCCGTCTTGCAGCCACCTGCAGCCCTCATGCAACCAACTGCAGATATTGGAAACCCCACTCGCGCAGCCAGCCTGACATAGATGGCATCCCCTCATCCTCAAGCTACCACATCACGGGGCGTGGCCGTTGGTTGGAGAGTGTAAGATTAATACCGAAGTGAACTTTTCCGAACACGCCTTCTGCGGCAGGCCAGGCTCCAACAGGGGATTTTAAGGAAGTCCCTATAAAACTCGGCAGCATGTGCGGCCGAAAGACTCCCGTTTGCAAAGAAGTTCCCTCAAACCGAGACTCCCGTCTGCTAGGACGTTCCCGAATACTGGGACACTCTCATCTGATGTTTACATCAACATAATGTAAATACTTGTGCACAGTCTGAAGTGTCTACCTCGTAAACCCCGTCTCCAATCTTCCTTGTCCATTCTCCGGCCCGACGAAGATACCAGATCCGTCGAATCCTCTTTAGCAATCAACCTGCGACAGATCTTAAAGCACCCGCTTCAGATCCCAACGCCCACCCAAATCAAACCTTATTCCTCATCTCTGTACTTACCTTTGCAGAGTGAAGGCTTTATTTAACCCCCTTCAAAGATCGTCAATGTTCCCCCCACAAAGAGAAGCCCTGTTCTCGGATAGTTGGCGAGCAGTTGCGGTTCCTCCCCTGAACCCTCGTTCGCCATCTGTTATGTAGGCAAGGCTGGAGGTTAGTTCTCTGTGTCATTTCGTATTGTAGTGTTGCAAACCTTTAGGATAAAATACAGTAGTATTTAGGTTTCTCGAAAGACGCGCCACCCCTAAGGCCTCCCATATGAAAAATTGCGCGTAACGACTGCCATGGGTTCACCTTAGTTAAGATAAACACAGGACAGCTACTTGTCTGCGCATTTATTTGGAGTGCCTAAATTACCTGAAAAAAATTTTTGCGTAGAAGTAGTGACACGGCGCTAGTTTACGCTAACAAATTCACATTAGCACACACTCTAGAGGAGTGTTGCAACGCAATTTACTGCAGAGCAGATTTCCTTAGTAGCAGAGCTTACATATACAATAAAATGAATTACAGGCATTGACAGGAACCATAGATGAACACACAATGCAAAAATGCAAGAATCAAAAAACGCGACAAAAAATGCAATTGATTCCTGCATGCATTCTTACTAGCAGTCTCTACACGTTCAACGGTGAACATTTACGAAACTAGCACTGACTTAATTAGCAGACAAGGGCCGCGGCGCAGACTACGATGTTTGTTCAAAGGCTTCAATAGCAAAGCAACACAAACAGTACTGCTTAGCGCTTCTGCAATCCTGATACTCTTTTCTTATCGTCCACTGTATAACTTTTGGTTCTGGCCGCATTATTACAGACCGTAATCACCGCACTGCTTATGACGGCGTTCTATATAGTACAGCTCGAAATTTCGCCCACGCGGAAATGCTAGAGCTGCTTATGGGCGTCAAATAAACTGTCAAGAAAACGGATTTGAATCTGCGGCTGCCAGAAACAAAAAAAAACGAATCACCATGAGCGCAATGGCGTTTTCAGTCTGACAGCAGTCACGGAAAGCAAATCAGCACCTTCACTTGATAGAATGGGTGATCTGATTTTGCTTGTGAATGTAAAATTGCTACTGAGCCCCGGTGCCCTAGCAGTAATAAGTGGAAAGAATCTTGAAATCGCAATGGGTACGAAGAAAAAAAAACCTGGGAGCTAAACGTGTGAGACTAATGTCAATTGTGGAAAGCAACAGTTTGTGCAACACGTCCACAAGACCAATATCTCAAGTAGCGTTCGTTAATAAACGCACATTAAATGCAGTATTTGCCACCAAGACCAGGTGCAGGAGTACGCCGTCAGTTTTGTTCCCTGAATGGCGAGCAGTCCACTGCGACGAGCAGTCTCCTACTCTGCTTGAACTAGAGCCACACACACCACAGGTAATTGCAGGCAGTTGTGGCAAAGGCACACCTTCGATGCAAATAACACTTTTCCTAGCCGATGAGAAGACTGTCCATGCAGCGACAAAAATTCAAGCGCACAAAGAAAAAAGTTAAGAGTATAAAGTTGTCCTGATAGGCATACAAATCACAACATGGCAGTACATATCGCACTTTGATACGTCGGTCCATCTACACTCTCTAGAGTAGCAATTTCACTAGCGGATTCAGGGCACAGCGCAACCTAGGACGGCTCGGTGGTGGATGCTTTCGGTACATCAGGCCAGGTGAAGTTTGTGACGAGGCGATGTTGCGGGCCGCACTTGAAGGCCTGCCGAAAGCGGTTGACAGCCGGGAGAGCGACATTGCAGATAGCGATCTGCAGAGGGGAATGGCGCACAGAGATCACGAATCTTAGCACCTAGAGTTAAAGGCCCCGTGTGGTGAAAAAACAGGTGCCGGCGTTGCCGTCGGCGTGACGGAGAAATTGCAACTAAACGACATGGTCGTGACGACAAAATCACATGACCTCGCGTGGCTCATTGAAACAACCCACTGGGACCACGCTGTTGCTTCCCGTACAGGGCGTACCAGCTAAATTAAGCCAGGGTTCAAAAATACGCTGAGCCGTTCTGAGACGTCGCGACCAAATGCATGCTGCTGGGTTTTGCCTGGGGCAAGTCACACAAGTTTTCGTAGTGTGCCTAATTGCATTATTAGTCGAGATTAATTAACTAATTTCGTCAACAACGAAGACAGAAGCAAAATTCCAGTGAGAAAGTTTGTAGAAGGGCCTGAAAAATGTTCATCTTAGCTCTTTCCCTCCGTGCCGATGACCGCAAAATACACGCGGCTCATGCAGACGGCCCCTGGGCGCCTCCTGCTAAACCGCTTACACATCCAACACGATTGCACTCGAGAGGAGGCGGAGCGTATCCCAGTACTGTGGCGCCATATGCTCTGGGTCTCCCCGCTCCCCCGTAACATGGACACCGACATGCACGAAAACAGACGACAATCGCGGGCTCGGGCTCTTGAGAGACAACACGGCTCCCGACCCGGTGTATATTATGTAGACGTAGCAGGGCCGTCGCCCACGGGATTTTACACGGCCGCTGTCGTTCACCAGGAAATGCACGTTGATGGACTCTCTATTCGAGCCCCGAATTCAATGCGAGCCGAGGAAGTAGCGATAGCGCTTGCTGCCGCCCACGCCAATTCGAGAATCATCATTACGGACTCCCGAAAAGCATGTGCTCATTACTTGGCAGGGGAGATCTCCCCCTTAGCTGCTTGCATTCTAAGACGGACGGCCACTG